>NW_023416932.1:160655-170861 GCF_002922805.2 Oryzias melastigma | reverse complement strand
CATTTCAGTGCGAGTAACTCCAACTTGAATGAGCTGTAGTTCTCGTCATTTCGTTCAGTTGGATGCAAACTGCGACTAGCATATGCTACAACTCGTTCCTGCCCTTCTTGTACTTGAGCGAGGACAGCCCCAAGTCCTTCAAAGCTTGCATCAGTATATAGTCTGAAGGGCTTGTTATGGCTGACGTGCTGCATCCTTTGCCTGCCCCGTTCTGATCATCTGGCAGGTGGAGACCAATCATCTTGATTACCACCTGGTGTCTATTTAAGACAGGGGAGGCCAAACCAGGCAGGCAGGGAGCAGAGCAGCAGACTGGGCAGCAAGAGAGGAGGTCTTTATGTTAGAGTGTTGCTGGTTTGTTTGGTTCTCTTTTTCTTCTTTGTTTCCTCGGCAGTCTTACACTGCTGGGTTTTTTTTATGTTAGTTTTGGGGATGGGCCTTGGCAGTCTTTATTTGCGGGCTTGCTTTATTTCTTTTGAATAGGTATATTTCTGTTAGGCAGCCTTAGCAGGGAGCTGCTGACTCCGACGGTCAAGGTGGCTGGGTAAGCAGACTCCCTGATTTATGTTATGTTTGGCCAAGGCTCCATTTCCCTTTGTTTTGATATTTTTGTTTGGACCAGCAAACTAATCATTCTTTTTTTGTTCTTTCTTTTCAGGACACAGTTCAGTTCTTAAATAAAACTGTGTTCCTCATCCTCTTGTTGTCCAGTTCCATGTGTTATGGTCCACTTTTGTGTCTTCACCCTAGACTTAGGCTTGTCCGCCCATTGGGACCGTAACAGGCTGAGAAAAATCTGCATATGCTAGGACTGGGGTACTCAACAGAGCCATTTTCAACTTGTCAAAGGCTTGCTGACATGTGGGAGACCAGGTGATGGGTGTGTTTTTACCTCCCGCAGTTGAGCCATGGGTGAGGGCATTTAGGGGCAGTGCAATCTTTGAGAACCCAGCAATAAATCTGTGATAATACCCTGCAAAGCCTAAGAAGGATCTGACCTGTTTAACAGTTTGAGGGACTGGCCACTCTCTCAGGACTGCAGTCTTGGCTGGGTCTGTTGCCACCCCATGTTCGCTGATGATGTGCCTGAGGTAAGTCACCTCTTTCTGGAACAGCAGACACTTTTTGGGCTGCAACTTCAAACCATGGTTGTGGAGCCTTTGAAACACCTCCAAATGTTGTATGTGGCTCTGGAAATCAGAAGAGAACACAATGATGTCATCAAGATAGATCAGGAGAGACTCATTCACCATGCCCCCCAGACAGCGCTGCATTAGCCGCTGAAAGGTAGCTGGGGCATTGCAGAGCCCAAAAGGCATCCGATCAAACTCATACAGGCCCAAGGGTGTGGTAAAGGCAGTTTTTTCTCTGTCAGCTGGGTCCACCTCAACTTGCCAGTAACCACTAGCCAGGTCCAATGTAGAGTACCATTTTGCTGCTTTTAGGCATGTTAGAGACTCTTCAATTCGTGGCAACGGGAAAGCGTCTTTGTGCGTCTTTGCATTCAGCTTGCGGTTGTCAACACAGAAACGCCAATCTCCATTCTTCTTCTTGACCAACACAATTGGGGTGGCCCAAGGGCTTGAACTTTCCCTCACTACACCCTTGTCCAACATGTTCTGAAGAAGGGAACGCAGTTCTGCATACAGGCTTGGTGGTACTGGTCGATACCTCTCTCTACTGGGTGGAGCAGAACCCGTAGGAATCTGATGCTTAACCACCCCAGTACAGCCAAAATCCTCTTCATGACTAGAAAACACCTTAGTCCAGCGTTGCAGAAGCTGCGTCATCCGTTTCTGTTGTTCACGCGAGAGACCCTCCCCCTTCAGAGTCAGCGCGGGATGCAATTCTGAAGCGGTAGTCTCCTCAGAAGCGCCAATGTGTCTTACCGCTACCTCTACAACTTCTGAGTCAACCCACTGAAGGCTCAGCTCCTGCTCTCGCTGGATATCTGCTGGGTCAACTTCAGTCACCTGGACAACTGGCTGCCGCTGTGGTACTTCTACCGGATAAGGGTTTGGGTTACATACTCTACAAGGAAAGCAGCTTCCCGTCAACAAGGTCAAGGTACGTCCCACCTGCCACTCAGTTTCTTTATTCATTATGCCTTCCACCATTACAACCCTTGGATCCTTAAGGTCACCTTTAGCCACCTGGACCCACAGCACCATCTCTGAGTGGGGTGGGATGACAACTGGTGGCTGGCGCTGTAATTTGGCCACCGCATGGAATGGTGGTCTCAGCTGGCGGGCGTGGGTTCGTTGGCATTCTACAAAAGCCTGGACCCAGGCCTTTCCCTCCAGAGGGTCAAGGGCACTTCTAAATGGTTACCTTGAGTGAGAACAGACCATACAGCTTCAATGACATTCATTCCTAAAATCCCCTTTTCTGTGCCTATGCACCCATCTTCAACGACAACAACACCTTTATCAGAAACATGGATGCCACCAACCGTACAGTCCAACAGGGCATATCCAACATAGGGGATTTCCAAACCATTCGCAGCACGGAGCTTCAGCCAGGGAGCTTCTTTGACTTGGTTTGGGAAACCTCCCAAGCACTTTCTAAACAGGCTTTGGCTGAGCATGGTAACTTGGGATCCTGTATCAATTACAAAGGGGACAGGACAGTCATTTAAAAATATTGTCACAGTCGGGCACTCATCGACCAAAGCAGACTTGGTGGCACTCCTTGACACCCCCACAGCCAGGCCCTCAGCAGCAGGGGATTCTAAAAATCCTGATGAGTATTGGATCTTTGGGGGCATGTACACCTTTATTTTGTTATTTAACATTAAAGCAGTGTATTTCTCTTAGAGGTGGCTTGAACACTCAAGTAATAGTGCAACACTATAACAGAAAACTTCTGTTGAGTATCTTGTATGAACATTCAAGCATTAACATTTCAACAAAGACTGTTCACCATTTACTAGTGAAAATACTGAAAATAGATAAAACATGCAACATAAATTTAAATTAAATTAAAGCAGCTGAACTTAAATTGCCCATTCGGCATGTAAACAAATTAGCAAAAAGTGCAACAGTGTCATGAAGCAAAGCCCTTTGTGGCTTAAAGGATAAAGTTCATGTTTTTTTTTAATGAAAACCAACATTTCAACATTTTCTGATTTGAGCCTGTTCTGATTCTCATCAAGAACATTGGAAACAGAACTGAAGAGCCTTTCACTCTGCAGAGCTGCAAGGGGCAGAGAGATACTGGACTGCAAGTGCAGCCATGGAAGGGAACTTAAGAGCACATTCTTTCCAATAGCGAAGTGGGTCATCTCTTTTAGGGATGGTTTGCTCAGAGAGGTATGTGCAGACCTGCACTTCTGCTGACGTACTACTCACGGACCGGGACACAGATTGTCTTTCTTGCAAGATCTCCTGAAATGCACTGTCCAAGGTGCTGCATGCCTCAAGCCGTGGTGCTTTGGTGTCAGGGCCGGCAGCTGCCTCTGAAACAACAGCCCTGGCTTTTTCCTCTTTGTTCACCAGCTCCTTGATGAGATGTTCCTTTGCCAGGGTCAGGTTAGCTGACTTTGTGAAGAAGCTAAAAATTAAAATACAAATATATAAATGTTTTAGGACATGCCACATGTTACAGCCTTTTAATTGCTTTGACTATATGCACTTAAAAAACCCAATCATTAATCAAAATACAAAGTAGAAATAAATGAAAAGTATCTACTTGGTTAAAACTATCTGAAAATGATTTTACTGTGCATGAACATTTTTATAGTCTACCATATTTCACTGTACTTACCAATCTTTGTATCTGGGATCAAGTAAAGTGGCAATGTAGAAGAGGGGCTCAGTTTCAATGCTAGCAAAGCGCTTCTCCACTGCTTCCATGAGGGTTTTCTTCATGCTTTTAATTCCCTGGTCATCTTCCTCATCACCAGTTAAAATACATCTGAGGACTAAAAAATAAATTAATTATGGTGTGACCGTTTGTTTTAAATAATATAATAGAAATACGATTACCTGTTATGGCAGGGATCACATCCGCTACAGTTGCGTCCTCTCTGCTCACCTCCCTTGTGAGCTCCTCAAAGGGGGAGAGCACATCTGCAACTTTCTTCATCAGATCCCACTGGTAAGCTGTCAGAACAGCTGGTAGTGTGCGTTCAGTGGAATAAACGCTGAGAGGCCGTTTTTGTTCCATTAGGCTCTGTAGCATGTAGAGGATACTGTTCCATCTAGTCTGCACAAGATGTAATAAACACAAGTTTTGTGTAAACAGCAAGACATATTTAAACAATAACAACAAAAACAGTCAAATCTGTTGCAGAGATTAATCTTACCTGGACATCTTGTTGCAGGTGCTTAATATCCATGTTTAACTCTGTCTGGATGTCTTCAAGCCGTGAGTATGCCAGAGGGAAATGTTTAAATTGACCCACTATCTTCCTCGCAATGGCCAGGGTGTCTGTGACGCTACGCTGAGCAAGTACACCTTCGTGCACGCAAAGTTGACATAAGTGCGCGACACAACCTGCACTTCGTACTCCCATCTCACTCATGGCTCTTTTCATGTTTGCTGCATTGTCCCGCAAAATGACGTGGACTCGTTGTTTGTCAATACCCCAGTCCGTGAGCATTTTCTCCACAGCCTCTTTGATTTGTTCAGCTGTGTGGGATCCTCGAAACTCCTGTGCGTGCAGGGTCACATGGCGCAAAACAAAAGCAGAATCCACCCACTGAGCGGTGAGGCTTAACAGCGACATTGGAGCAACAGACGAACTCCAAATGTCTGTGGTGAACGAAATAAAAGGCATGTCCTTTAGCAAGCCCAGAAGTTTGTCCTTAACTTTCTTTTGGAGCGCTGGCAGAGCTTTCTCCGTGAAATAGTGACGAGACGGCATCTCAAAACGGGGCTCCAAGAAGTCCAGTAACATGACGAGCCCTGGGTTGTCTACGAAGGCGAATGGTTGGTCACTTATCGCAATCATCTGGGAAATCTTGGAGATTATGGCTTGAGCCTTCTCACCATCGCGCGGCATTTTCTCTTTTTTCTTGAGTGTCTGAAGTAGCGTGGGCTGTGTTGTTCTAGGTGGCTGTGATGACTTAGCGAACTCCGTGTAACGTTACGGATGTTTGTTTTTTAGATGTCGGATCAGATTTGTCGTGTTAAAAGCAGCCTTTTCCTTACCCCCCCTCGAAACTTTCATCTTGCACGTGTTGCAGTTTGCAATTGCGGTATCATTTTCGTCAATGGTGAAAAAAGACCATACAGCCCACATCTTTTTTGCACATGTTACCCCTTCGAACTGTTATTGCCGTATTCCGATGCATTTTATGACAGTAAAACGTCGTGCCATGTACGTCTGTGGTCACGTGACCACTCTTAAATGGTCGTCTTTGGTCATTCAAACCGGAAGAATTTTATAAAGTTGCATTCTTAAAATATAACACTTTTTCAGTATGATGAAAACAAAATATCGGGCCGCTGATCGGCATGTGACAGCCGATTCCGATCGAGTCCTAATCGGGGCCGATTTCCGATCACGTGATCGGATCGGGACATCCCTAAAAGAAAGATTAGCTTCTACAACTATGTATCTAGAAGAGTTCATTCAGATAAAGCTGAGGGACGAGTGATGATGAAGTCCATAGTTAAGATGAAGCAGAAGTTCAGTCCACGACCAGGAGGAAAGACGACCCAGCAGGAATCACTCTCACTCAGACATGCAGGATGGTGTCGGGGGCGTGGTCCACGTCCAAGAGTGGGAGCGTGGGCGATCCACCGGGGATCTGAAATCTCTCCCGCTCCCCAGAGGAGAGTGGGAAAGAAGAACAACATGTGAATGGAACTGCACCAACAAAAGCATGGAGAACTAAATACAATAAATAATAAAGAATAGAAGAGAGGAGAAGTAGATGAGAATAGAGAACAGAACCCCAGAGCTGATCTGAATAATAACCATGATAGAAAATCTACATTTATATTTAAACGCATCAATATTAATTTATTAATCTAGCCTCACAAGGACCACAGGAGAGGGAATATTCTCTGATTACGAGCTAGCCTGGCAGAACGCCTGTCCAAAGAGGAATGTTTTAAGGCTAGTTTTGTGACCTCCTTCACTCTGAGGTCAGTTCTGCAGCACTTCCTCTCTCTGGAAATGAGGGGAGAGGATACTTCTTTACGAAGAGACACTGAGTGGTTGTTGGATCTGGTTTTCTTCACAGAAAAAATGAACAATCTGAACCAACAATTACAAGATGGAGACAAATATGTGACATGATCAGAGCTGTGAAGACCTTCAAAGTAAATCCAGCAAATCAGAAACTAAAGATTTCATCTCTTCCTCTCAGTATCAAAGATGCTGGAAGTTCATTCAGGGACAGAAAAAGTTCTTCATGTTCACAGATATTGTGATGTCTGTCCAAGCTGGTAGAAGAGTTTTCAAACAGATTCTGTGACTTTGAGAAACTGGAGCCTGTGTGACATTTATTGTGAAGCTTTTCTGGATGTGGACATCAGTGAGTTGTCAGGACAGATGCTGACCTGTCCTCTGTTGATCCTGTGGAGATGGAAGTCCTAAATCTCCACAATGATGTTCAGATCAAATCTCTGCAGCATTCTCAGCACTTCTGGAGTTTAGTGCAGCCAGAAAATGATCCAAACTCCAGAACTGAATCAGCTTAAACACTTAGACCAGAGATCTCATCATCAAAAACACAGAGACACAAAAATCTAATATGCTTGAAGTGGAGAGCTAGACTGGTTTAATGTTTATTACAGTTTTTCTCAATTGCTGAGACACTTTTCTTGAAAGCTGCTCTCTTTTCTTTAAACTCTGAACACAAAATCTAGTTTTCAAGCTTTGTTAACAAAACCTCAAACTCTTCTTACAGAACCAAACTTTCACCTCAAAACAGATCAATCATTGATTAAAAATGAACTTTGTGGTGAAATCGTTCATATACCTTCTATCAAAGGAATGATTGATTCAATCAGTGGATTCAGACAACAAAGCATTGGTTCAGACAATAGGGTTTAGTGTTTTAGCAACTGAGGAAACTGTATTGAACCAAAACATAACACAGTGCAGAATGTTTCATCATCAAATGAATAAAATAAGATTTGTTTTTGCTCTCTTTAAAAAAAAAAAAAAATTCAACAGATAAACAGAAAAAAAGTTAAATTTCCTTCTAAAACAAAATTTTTAAGGAACATTCTTTAATATCAAGATAAATGCAGAAATGAAAGTTGATGATTATAAACTGAAAATAGATTGCATGATCCTAATCTATCACTGCTTTCTAATAGTAACATGTAAAAATGAAAAATATATCAAATCAATTGATTTCTTTCTAATGGTTCTGATCTGTTTTTTTTCCCTAAGCCCATTCAAATAAACAGTAAAATACATATATTTATGGTACAAAAACAGAAATACTTCTTTCAAAGGAAAAATCACATGTCCTATAGTAACAAATGTAAAAATGTAACAGACTTTTTCAATGTAATACTCTGTGAATCTCACTTGTCTGAGTCTGATACTTGATGTTGTCTCATCTTTGGTACAAGTTCATCAATGTTTGGGGTCAGGCTCTGAGCTGAGGAAATCCTCAGGATTGAGTAAAGGTGTTCATCAATCAGACGCTCCTATGTGATGTTTAGTTTAGCTTCATCAAATAGAACAGTTGTTCACATAGATACTGTATGTGCTGACAAACGTAGAGAGACTCTGAGCAGCTTGGATGTGCAGTTGGAGCATTGTGTCAGGATGAAATGTGCAAACTCAGCAACAACCACTAATATTGTTCTTTCAGTGTGTCATTACACATGACTCTTTCTGCTGAGTCAGCAAAGTTTCAATCTTCAGTCAGTCTTTATGGAAGAGATCAGTTCAGGTTTAGAAAAGAACTTTTTACTGACAAACTGATGAAAATGAGAATCTAGAAAAGCTCTACAGCTGTTTGAGATGTATAAGATGATCTACCACAGTACCTCCAACCATGCAGCCACTTCTACACCATTGTTTGATATTTTCCTCATCAGTTGAGTTGATTGTGTGAAGATGATTGATCTGAAACTGATCTGTTTCAATAATGATCTTGTAAATCTGATCAAACTCTGTTTACTTGCTGGAACTTCAGCTGTCATCACTGCTCCTGAACACACTTTTCTGTCTGATTTCAGGTTGAGGAGCTGCAGTTTGTCAGAGAACAGCTGTGAAGTTCTGGGTTTGGTTCTGAAGGACAACCCGTCCAGACTGACAGAACTGGACCTGAGCAGGAACAACATCCAGGATTCCGGATTTTTTCTTCTGCGTGGTTTTCTGGAGAGTCCAGACTGCAGACTGCAGACTCTGAGGTCAGTAAATGAGCTGAACTCCCTGAAGGATGAGAAGAAGGTATCAGGTGAAGAACTTTCTGATGTTTCACTGGAAGATTTTCTGAACATTTTCTGGATCACAGCTCTGAGTCAGTTCAGCCATCTGATGAATTTCTCTACAACCTTTCCTTGATCCTATGACCTTTTCCAACAAGGTCAAGGAAAAGAGGAAAAGGAGACAGGAGGGAATGTTTCCACCATGTTGATGTGTCTCCTGCTTTTCTGTCTCTTCTTTACATCCTGTTTCTGCTTCACTGCAGATCTACTTCCAGAATATCTGGAAATGACTGAAGGAAAACAAAGATTTCCAAACACAAGCAGTCCACATGCAGACTAAATCCTGTCAGTTTAGCACAGATTTCTTCTCAGCTCCATGTTTGTGTTTGTAGATCATCTTGAAGTGATGGTTGTTGTGAATGAGAGGACTTGTGATGAAGCAGCTGTTGATGTTTGTGTCAAACATTGAGCAGTGATCCTGGAAGTGGAGCAGGATGTAAAGTTGTCAGAAGAACAGCTGCAGAGTGAGCGACATTTCCTTTATGAAGCTGAGCTCCTGATGGAAACAGGAAGTGTCTGTTTCTCTGAGGTTCCTCACATGAAAACAGAAGTTCCTCACACTAACAGAGCTGACAGAAGAAGATGAGTGTTGAAGAAGCTCTTAGAGAACAGAACCATTTCTGTGTCTTCACATGATTCCAGAGAAAACATGGATGCAACCAAAGTTGTCTGTGTTGAAGGCAGCAGCAGATGAAGAACGTGAAGACTTTGGATGTTTACTGAAAGCATAGAAACACAGAATGAAGAACAAACACTTTTCAGGGAACAGATACAATGACACTAATGTTTGCTAAGAAATGTTTAGTTTGTGTGAACTTTAATGAAAACAGTTGGAGAAAATAAATCCTCTTCACACACAGGAAGATGAAATGGATCATCTGGTTTGCTGCTGTAAAGATCAGAATGATGGAGTTCATGACAGACGGCTGCTTCTCTCTCAGCTGCTGACATGAACGTTCTGCTTCTGCAGTTTTGCTAAAGTCAACTTATCAAAACTGATTCTCTGTGGAGACTCAGATGAGATCATACAATCAAACAGCAGTTTCATGTTATCTGAACTGCAGAGGGACACTTTTTCAACATTTTCAAGAGAAAAACTTTAATGATACAGCCACTCCCACATCACTGTACTTTGAGATCATCCATCCATCTATCCATCCATCCTTTTTTTTCATCTCTGTCCAGCTAGAATTGAGACTTTAGTTTTGAGCCTGTAGTTTATATTTTGTTCTTGTAAGTTTCTTTTTAATTTGCATATATTTCAAGTTCCAGGCTCCAAGTACAAAACAAAAACTATCAAACATTTGTTTACCATATCTGACATGCTTGGAAGAACCATTGACTGTAAAAATAATGGACTCCTGGAGCTATGAGGTCCCCCATTGGAAATGCATTACCTCCACTCCTACTGAAAGTAGGCCGCCGCTTTCACCGACACTTCCTGAAACGAATATCGCCATATTGGAAACATCTACAACCCATCTTCAGCGATTGGTCTGAGTCTCTGTGAGTCATAGCTGAGTCATGAATCTATAGGAAGTACTGTCGCCAATCAGGAGTGAGTTTATTGCAACCGTCCGCCTCCTTCCACGCCTCGACCACGAGACCGCGGATGTAAACAGCTTCTACTTTAATAACGCCGGAGAATTGTACAAGTCATTGTTGAAGCCTTTGGGGGAGAACCATTCCAACATTTGATTCTGTCAGCTGTCCTCTGGGATTTACTTACATTTATTCCTTTTTGTCGAGATAAAAGGAGCATTTGGGTGACGCCGCTGCAGAGTGCCCCCCCCCCCCAGC
>NW_023416932.1:155657-157099 GCF_002922805.2 Oryzias melastigma | reverse complement strand
CAAAACAACTAAACATAAGTAGATCTCCAGCTGTTTCATTATTTAAAGTATCTCAGTGAGCATAAAAGGTTGGAGACTCCTGCTTTAGTGGTCCTCAACCTTTTCAAACTACAGACCAGTTTAATGTCAGACAATATTTTACCAAACTGGTTCAGACGGAGGGCTGCACGGTGGCGCAGTGGTTAGCGCTCTTGCCTCACAGCGAGAAGGTCCCGGTTCAAATCCCGGCTGGGACCTTTCTGTGTGGAGTTTGCATGTTCTCCCCGTGCATGCGTGGGTTTTCACCGGGAACTCCGGCTTCCTCCCACCGTCCAAAAACATGCTTCATAGGTTCATTGGTGACTCTAAATTGCCCCTAGGTGTGAATGTGAGAGTGAATGTGTGTGTGATTGAGGCCCTGAGACAGACTGGAGACCTGTCCAGGGTGAACCCCGCCTTCGCCCATCAGCAGCCGGGATAGGCTCCGGCACCCCCGCGACCCCGAAAGGGGAGAAGCGGTCAGGAAAATGGATGGATGGATGGATGGTTCAGACGGGTCAAAGTTGCTGTTTAATATTTCTAAGGTTCTTGTTTATGTAAAAATCTACTTTCGTAAATTAAAAAGCTGCTACAAGAAATTTAGTTTTGAAAATGTTTGAAAATATCAGTAGATATTTAGCAGAGGATGAATATTCAATGAAAAAAAGTTTCTGATTTGTAGAAGTTGTTTCTGATTCATATAAAGTAGATTAAATGGATCATTACAGTTTTTTCTCCACAGAACTCCATTATAACACTGATTTAGTCTGCATGTGGACTTCATCTGTCCTAGAAGACTTCTGGGATCAGAGATGAACTTTGGGAGCAGAGAGCGAGAGGACTCCACCAGAATCCACTGATGAGATTTGAAATGAGATTCTGTGATCTCCTGATAAACATAGATTCAGTTCTGTAATGATGTACCAGACCATAAAATGACTAGAAACTGACTTTAGAACTATCTGTAGAAGCTCCAGAACTGAATCAGCTGAAACACTTAGACCAGAGATGTCATCATCAAAAACACAGAGACACAACAATCTAATATTGTTGAAGTAGAGAGCTAGACTGGTTTAATGTTTTTTACAGTTTTTCTCGATTGCTGAGACACTTTTCTTGAAAGCTGCTCTCTTTTTGTCTAAACTCTGAACACAAAATCCAGTTTTCAAGCTTTGTTAACAAAACCTCAAACTCTTCTTGCAGAACCAAACTTTCACCTCAAAACAGATCAATCATTGATTAAAAATGAACTTTGTTTGAAATCGTTCATATACCTTCTACCAAAGGAATGATTGATTCAATCAGTGGATTCAGACAACAAAGCATTGGTTCAGACAATAGGATTTAGTGTTTTAGCAACTGAGAAAAACTGTATTGAACCAAAACCTAACACAGTACAGAATATTTCATCATCAAATGAATAA
>NW_023416932.1:145879-155637 GCF_002922805.2 Oryzias melastigma | reverse complement strand
AAAACAAAATATTTAAGGAATATTCTTTAATATCAAGATAAATGCAGAAATGAAAGTTGATGATTATAAACTGAAAATAGATTGAATGATCCTAATCTATCACTGCTTTCTAATAGTAACATGTAAAAATGAAAAATAAATCAAATCAATTGATTTCTTTCTAATGGTTCTGATCTGTTTTTTTCCCTGAGCCCATTCAAATAAACAGTGAAATACATATATTTATGGTACAAAAACAGAAATACTTCTTTCAAAGGAAAAAATCACACATCCTGTAGTAACAAATGTAAAAATGTAACAGACTTTTTTAATGTATTACTCTGTGAATCTCACTTGTCTGAGTCTGATACTTGATGGTGTCTTATCTTTGGTTCAAGTTCATCAATGTTTGGGGTCAGGCTCTGAGCTGAGGAAATCCTCAGGATTGAGTAAAGGTGTTCATCAATCAGACGCTCCTATGTGATGTTTAGTTTAGCTTCATCAAATAGAACAGTTGTTCACATAGATACTGTATGTGCTGACAAACATAGAGAGAGTCTGAGCAGCTTGGATGTGCAGTTGGAGCATTGTGTCAGGATGAAATGTTCAAACTCAGCAGCAACCACTAATATTGTTCTTTCAGTGTGTCATTACACATTACTCTTTCTGCTGAGTCAGCAAAGTTTCAATCTTCAGTCAGTCTTTATGGAAGAGATCAGTTCAGGTTTAGAAAAGAACTTTCTACTGACAAACTGATGAAAAAGAGAATCTAGAAAAGCTCTACAGCTGTTTGAAAAACTGATGATTGTTTGATATTTTCCTCATCAGTTGAGTTGATTGTGTGATGATGATTGATCTGAAACTGATCTGTTTCAGTAATGATCTTGTAAATCTGATCAAACTCTGTTTACTTGCTGGAACTCCAGTTGTCATCACTGCTCCTGAACGCACTTTTCTGTCTGATTTCAGGTTGAGGAGCTGCAGTTTGTCAGAGATCAGCTGTGAAGTTCTGGGTTTGGTTCTGAAGAACAACTCGTCCAGACTGACAGAACTGGACCTGAGCAGGAACAGGATCCAGGATTCCGGATTTCTTCATCTGCGTGGTTTTCTGGAGAGACCAGACTGCAGACTGCAGACTCTGAGGTCAGTAAATGAGCTGAACTCCCATAAGGATGAGAAGAAGGTTTCAGGTGAAGAACTTTCTGATGTTTCACTGGAAGATTTTCTGAACATTTTCTGGATCACAGCTTGGAGTCAGTTCAGCCGTCTGATGAATTTCTCTACAACCTTTCCTTGATCCCATGACCTTTTCCAACAAGGTCAAGGAAAAGAGGAAAAGGAGACAGGAGGGAATGTTTCCACCATGCTGATGTGTCTCCTGCTTTTCTGTCTCTTCTTTACTTCCTGTTTCTGCTTCACTGCAGATCTACTTCCAGAATATCTGGAAATGACTGAAGGATAACAAAGATCTCCAAACACAAGCAGTCCACATGCAGACTAAATCTTGTCAGTTAAGCACAGATTTCTTCTCAGCTCCATGTTTGTGTTTGTAGATCATCTTGAAGTGATGGTTGTTGTGAATGAGAGGACTTGTGATGAAGCAGCTGTTGATGTTTGTGTCAAACATTGAGCAGTGATGCTGGAAGTGGAGCAGGATGTAAAGTTGTCAGAAGAACAGCTGCAGAGTGAGCAACATTTCCTATATGAAGCTGAGCTCCTGATGGAAACAGGAAGTGTCTGTTTCTCTGAGGTTCCTCACATGAAAACAGAAGTTCTTCACACTAACAGAGCTGACAGAAGAAGATGAGTGTTGAAGAAGCTCTCAGAGAACAGACTCATTTCTGTGTCTTCACGTGATTCCAGAGAAAACATGGATGCAACCAAAGTTGTCTGTGTTGAAGGCAGCAGCAGAAGAACGTGAAGACTTTGGACGTTTACTGAAAGCATAGAAACACAGAATGAAGAACAAACACTTTTCAGGGAACAGATACAATGACACTAATGTTTGCTAAGAAATGTTTAGTTTGTGTGAACTTTAATGAAAACAGTTGGAGAAGATAAATCCTCTTCACACACAGGAAGATGAAATGGATCATCTGGTTTGCTGCTGTAAAGATCACAATGATGGAGTTCATGACAGACGGCTGCTTCTCTCAGCTGCTGACATGAACGTTCTGCTTCTGCAGTTTCGCTAAAGTCAACTTATCAAAACTGATTCTCTGTGGAGACTCAGATGAGATCATACAATCAAACAGCAGTTTCATGTTATCTGAACTGCAGAGGAACACTTTTTCAACATTTTCAAGAGAAAAACTTTAATGATACAGCCACTCCCACATCACTGTACTGTGAGATCATCCATCCATCCATCCATCTATCCATCCATCCTCTTTTTTTCATCTCTGTCCAGCTAGAATTGAGACTTTAGTTTTGAGCCTGTAGTTTATATTTTGTTCTTGTAAGTTTCTTTTTAATTTGCATATATTTCCAGTTCCAGGCTCCACGTACAAAACAAAAACTATCAAACATTTGTTTACCATATCTGACATGCTTGGAAGAACCATTGACTGTAAAAATAATGGACTCCTGGAGCTATGAGGTCCCCCATTGGAAATGCATTACCACCACTCCTCCTGAAAAGTTGGGCTGACAAGAGACTGCACCTCTGTTCATTGCCAACTCCAATCTACCATTTGTAAGCTGAAAGCTGAGCTTCAGGAAAAGTCCCAACTCATCGAAAAAGTACTCTCCGTTACTTCATCCCAATCAAACTATATTACATACCTTCAGCAGTCAGTCATCGCCGACCAGGCCAGTCGCTTCTAGTCTCAGACACTTCCTTGGTCTTGAGGAAAGCCTGCCGAAGCTCACTCCACCAGCTCAGGCAGCGATGTTGTGCTGGTGGCTCGTCAACCGCTATGCCCCGCTGGCCGAAGACCCAGGCCCTGTCGATCGGCCAACAACCCAACGGGACCCTTTGGAACCAGGATTCCATCACCTTGGACCTCCAGCAGCACGGTCATCTCCGCCTGCAGCAACGGGATTCGTGCCGACGGCGCATCCTGCCTTCGCCTCCTCCGCGGCTACGATCACGGCTCTGGATCGAACAGCGGCGTCCACTGCTGCCTCCGGGCCCGCTTCGAACGAGCCTGACTGTGCCGCTGCCTCTGGATACTCTTCGCAGGAACCAAGCTAGAGCACATCTTTTCCTGGACTTGCGCCGCTGGCCCCGCTGCCCGCCGCTGCTATCCGCTCTGTCTCCATAACGAAAGGAAAACGCCGCCAGCTGCTCCGCGATGCGGTAACCCGACGCTCGGGCGAGCCCTTCCGTGCGTTGGAAAACATCCCGCCCGAGACTCTGGAGGATCCTGCTGCAAAGCGTTACCCCGGATTGCTGTCGGATGGACAGCTTCATTCTCATTATTCGCAAGCCCCGGCTGTGGCCCCTGGATCAGATCGCAGCTCCATCCTCATCCTGGGAGACTCCATCGTCAGGCACGTCAACATTAAGAGGTGCCACACACACTCCATCTCAGGAGCAACAGTCAAGGACATTCATAACTATACCCACCAGCTCTCCAGTAAACACCCCTCCACTTCAACAATTATAATACATGCAGGTACCAATGACATTAAGTTCCAGAAGTCTGAGACTTTGAAAACGGACTTCATCCATCTCATTCACCACATCCAGCAGTTAAACTTACTGTGCATCATATCTGGACCGTTTCATGCACCCCGTTACAGAGATGTCAAATTCTCACGAATCCGTCAGCTCCACATCTGGTTAAAAAGTTACTGTCACTCCTTAAATATTCATTACATCGATAATTTCACCACTTTTTACAATAGACCAAACCTTTTCAAATCAAATGGCTTACACCCAAACCATACAGGTTCTCATCTCCTCAAATTAAACATAGATCTCACCCTCCACTCCTGCACTGCTCCTCCCAGCTGACGGTTCGGTCAAAGCACTCACATCCTCTCCACATCAATATCTTTTATTCCAGTTCACATCACTAGCAGGTACTTAGAACATCCACTCTCAAATTCACATGCTCCTTCTGTCAGATGTCTTCAACACGTACATATAGAACCAAATACAGAAACATCACTGTATTCACCTGCTGAACGAACCATGGCTCTTTTAAACGTCAGATCTCTTTCAAATAAGTCTTTTATAATTAATGATCTTATTGTGGACCATGATTTGAACTGTTTATTTTTAACTGAAACCTGGCTTGGTACTGATGCACCTGCTATTCTCACTGAGGCTTCTCCACCTAATTTTAACTTTTTATTTTCTATCAGGGAAGGAAAGAGAGGTGGTGGAACAGCGTCTATTGCTCAACATGATATAAAAACAGAAGCTACCTCTCTAACTAGCTATCTTTCATTTGAGCATCACTCATTCCTGTTTAGCAACCCACCCATCTTAGCAGTCACTATTTACAGACCGCCAAATCCTCCCTCATGATTTTTATAAGAATTCTCTGAGTTTTTATCTTTCATTCTTTTAAGGCATAATAGGATTCTTTTAACTGGAGATTTTAATTTTCATGTCGACAAACTGGATGATCCTTTTGCCTCTGAGTTTATAAATCTTTTAAACTGCATGGGCTTTACCCAGCATGTGGCACAGCCTACTCACAACAGGGGACACACCCTGGACTTGGTCATCACCTACGGCCTGTCCGCTGGCGTGTCCTCTGTTGTTGACTTGGCTGTGTCGGACCATTATTGTGTGTTTTTTAAGGTGACTGGTTTTATCCAGCAGGAGGCCTCAATGAGAACTGTGATGAAACGATATATAACTCCTGAAGAGGCAGCAAATTTTATTGATATTTTAAACCAAACTCCTTCTCAGATTTTACCAGTGTCCTGCGATTCTCTAACAGATAATTTTAATGACAGACTGAAGTCTGCCATCGATATAGTAGCTCCATTAAAAACCAAAACACTGAAACCAAACTTAAAGACACCTTGGAGAAATGGGGCTACTTTAAATCTAAAGAATCTGCAGACGAGCAAAGAGAAAGTTTAGAAAAACTAATTTAACAGTCGATTATGACTTTTTTAAAGACCAACTAAAAACCTACAACCATGCAGTAAAACAGGCAAGAACAGTTTTTTTTTCAAAACTCATCACTGACAATAAACACAACCCCCAGTTTCTTTTTAAAACAATTGGTTTTTAATTGAACAAAGACTTTAATAAACCCATCATGCCCCACTCTCAAACTGCATATGAGGACTTTGCGAACCACTTCAGGAGTAAAGTCAATGCTATTAGATCTAACCTTCAACCGATACATAGCACTAATGTTAGCAGGTCAGTGGCATTGTCTTTACCTGAGGAAACGCTGGAGAGTTTTGTCCTGGTTGATGAAAAGACGCTTGGTCGAATTTTTTCCCAAGCAAAAACTACAACCTGCCTTTTAGACCCCATCCCCACTTCTCTCTTAAAAACCTGCTATGGATTCTTTGAGCCGGAGCTTTTAAACATAGTTAACACCTCTCTTCAGACGGGTGTCTTCCCCACTGCTTGTAAGACGGCGGTGGTGAAGCCCCTTCTGAAGAAGAGTAACTTGGAACCTAACATTATGGACGTTTACAGACCTGTATCCAACTTACCGTTTTTAGGTAAAAGTATTGAAAAAAATGTTTTTACTCAATTACAAAACTTTTTAAACAAACATAATATTTTAGAAAAATGTCAATCTGGTTTTAGGATAAATCACAGTACTGAGACGGCCCTTTTAAAGATTTTAACTGACCTCAGAAATAATTCTGACACTCAACAATTTTCCGTTCTGGTGCTACTTGATCTTAGTGCCGCCTTCGACCGGTAGATCACCAGATTTTACTAGACAGACTTAAGAGTCGGGTTGGCCTCTCAGGAACTGTTCTTAACTGGTTTCATTCTTATCTAACTGATCGACATTTTTATGTAAGTTTGGATACATGCTCCTCAAGAATCCATGAAATAAGTTGTGGGGTTCCCCAAGGGTCAATTTTAGGTCCAATACTCTTTAATTTATACATGTTGCCTCTTGGGGATGTCATCAGGAGACACAGGGTTAACTTTCACAGCTATGCTGATGATACTCAGCTTTACATCGCCGTGTCTCCTGATGACCTTGAACCTATAAACACTCTTTTAAATTGTATTTTAGACATCAAGTCATGGATGGCAGAAAACTACCTTCAACTCAACCAGGACAAAACAGAAGTTTTAATTATCGGTCCTGAAGACAAGAGAGAGAGAATTTTACCCAAACTCAGTAATTTTAAAATTTCCCACTATGTGAGAAATTTGGGTGTAGTTTTTGACTCTGAGCTGAATTTTATTCCACACATTAAAAATGTTGTTAAGACAGGATTTTATCATCTTAAAAACGTTGCCAGAGTGCGCCCTTTCCTCTCTCTTGCCAGCACAGAGGTGCTGATGCATGCTTTTATTTTTAGTCATTTAGATTATTGTAATGCGCTGCTCTCTGGTTTACCTCAAAAGTCTCTGTCAAATCTACAACTTCTTCAGAACTCAGCGGCACGAGTTCTGACGAGGACCAGGGGGCGGGAACACATTACACCAGTTTTAAAATCGCTGCATTGGCTCCCTGTGCGTTTCAGGATTGATTTTAAAGTTCTCCTGATGGTTTACAAATGTTTTTACGGTCCTGGGCCTTCTTATTTAAGTGATCTTCTTTTAAAGTATGAACCCTCACGGACCCTGAGGTCCTCCGGCACCGGCCTCTTGGTTGTTCCTAAGGTGAGGACCAAAACACATGGTGAAGCTTCGTTTCATTATTACGGTCCTCGCCTCTGAAACAGCCTACCAGAGAGCCTCAGAGCCGCAGAGACCGTAGAGGTTTTTAAGAAGAGGCTTAAGACCCACCTTTTTAATCTGGCTTTTACCTGACCTTTTGTTGGTTTTGAATTATGTCTTTTCTTTTTATTATTATTTGTCTTATTTATTATTTAATTTTGACTTTTATGTGAATCAAATTTTTTATAATTTATATTTATTTTAGTCTATTAACTCTGCTCTTACTATTATTATATTCACATTATTTAATTGTTTGTTTTAATAGTTTTAAACAATCTTATTTATATTATATATCTTAAAAGCTCCAGTGTTTACTCACGGGGATCCTCTGTTCCAGGGTTCCTTCTGCTGGTGTGCCATTGTTGCGGTTCCTGTTCTCATTGGGGCGGCTGGGGCCCTGCTCTGTAGAGTGGGCCCTGTGCTGCCCTGTGCTGGACGGGTGCTGCGGCGGTGGCCTCTGTGGTCAGACGGGGCCTTGGATTAGATGGATCCCCGTAATACTGTTTCCTCACAGCAGTACCAAGCCAGACTGTTTTCTCAGAGTTGCAGTTCTAAAGTCTTTGTACAGTTCCTTTTTTTTTTTTTTCTGAGGGAGGGAGAAGCTGGGGAAGGGAGGGGTACTCATTCTGTTTAAATGTCCTTTTCTCCTTTTGTGTATTTGCTTTTTAACACGCTGTCTTTTTAATGTATTTTATTTGATTTTATGATAAGCCCTTTGAGCTTCTGTAGAATGAAAGGCGCTATATAAATTAATAAAGTTTGAAGTTTGAAGTTTGAAAGTAGGCCGCCGCTTTCACCGTCACTTCCTGAAACGGCTATCGCCATATTGCAAACATCTACAACCCATCTTCAGCGATTGGTCTGAGTCTCTGTGAGTCATAGCTGAGTTATGAATCTATAGGAAGTACAGTCGCCAATCTGGAGTGAGTTTATTGCAAACGTCCGCCTCTTTCCACACCTCCACCACGAGACCGCGGATATAAACAGCTTCTATTTAATAACGGCGGAGAATTGTACAAGTCATTGAGGGAGAACCATTCCAACATTTGATTCTGTCAGCGGTCCTTTGGGATTTACTTACATTTATTCCTTTTTGTTGAGATAAAAGGAGCATTTGGGTGACGCTGCTGGAGAGTGCCCCCCCCAGCTTGTTACTTCACATGCGCGGCCACGTTACAGTCTGATCTGATGCCAATGAGAAGTGCGTTCAGCTGTATTTAAAATAAATAACCATCCTAACAAGTGAACAGCTGGATCTTTTTTCTGTTTGAAAATATGACCAGGTCCTTTCTAGTTTGTCTCGCGCTCCTCAGACGGCTGCGTCTAATTCAGGCTGAAGCTGGAAAAGTGAAGAAGATGAAACTTTGGTTGGTGATTTTATGGAGGAGCTGTACCATTCTGTATGATACGCAACTTAGAATTTAAAAGCTACAATTAAAACAGTAAAAAAAAGGCAAACGAACTTTAAACGAACAAAAAAGTCCAAAGCACATAACCTTAGAGTGACATCTATTTCTACAGAGTAAATCCTCATCTAAAAATGTCGACAGCATGCTCCTCTTGTTGTTTCAAACTGCTGCATCGGTACATTCCATTGAGGAAAACAACAGTAGGACAATGATTGGTACATTGTTGAATTGTAAAGTAGGTGTTAAAAGGTCTTAACGGACCCATTGATGAAGTCTGCTCCCATTGGCTACCCGTCATCTGTCAATCAAACCCCCCAGATGTTTCACGTCAGACCTACAAAAGCTTATTGAGCCATCTGATTGGTCAGTTTATAACTCTAATAACTTGTGATAATGGAAAAAAAATAATTTTAAAAAATAGGATTAGAAAAAAGAAGTTAATCAGAAAGCAGCAGAGGAAGAATGATTATTCTGACATATAAAATGACTGGGGCTGCACGGTGGCGCAGTGGTTAGCGCTCTTGCCTCACAGCGAGAAGGCCCCGGTTCGAATCCCGGCTGGGACCTTTCTGTGTGGAGTTTGCATGTTCTCCCCGTGCATGCGTGGGTTTTCACCGGGGACTCCGGCTTCCTCCCGCCGTCCAAAAACATGCTTCATAGGTTGATTGGTGACTCTAAATTGCCCCTAGGTGTGAATGTGAGAGTGACTGGGTGTGTGATTGAGGCCCTGCGACAGACTGGCGACCTGTCCAGGGTGTACCCCGCCTTCGCCCTTCAGTAGCCGGGTTAGGCTCCGGCACCCCGCGACCCCGAAAGGGAAGAAGCGGTCAAGAAAATGGATGGATGGATGGATAAAATGACTGAGAAACAACTGTCTGTTTCTCAATGGAAGTCAATGGGACTTTGGCCTTTTTGTAACCCAGTGGTACTTCCTATATGGAACACAGAAGTAGGGGGGTTTGCTCTGTCCAGTTCTTATATACAGTCAATGGGAAGAACCAATGAATGGAAACATTTGACAAACCAATCATTTTTCTAGAATTTCCATCCAATCACAGTGAGAGGAGGGTGGGGCTCTGCATTGCTCTCAACCAAACTTGATTACATCACACAGTAGGTATAAACCTCACAACTCCTAGAAGAAATTGCTAAATCGCCCCCTCGCTCCCCCCTCCAAGGTGTAATACATTTTCACTTACAAGTTGTCACAATTTTTCTGAACAAATTTTGCACTGAAAATGTAATCTGACAATCTCTCATCAGGGCGGGTCCCACCTGACTGATTTTATTCAAGTCCTGATACTTTCTATTCACTTTTACACAAATAATGACATTGGTAATGTTCTTACACCCCTTTCCAGGAATGTTTAATGTGGTAATCTTGGGTATTATTGTCTGTGTGCATGAGTTCATTTCAGTCAGTTTGCTCTGTGAGATAAGTCTTCTATCATTAATGTATGACTGTACTTTAAACCTGCTGATAGTTGTGTGCATACTATTTGTTAGTGTGTGGGGGAGTGTGGGGGTGTGCGTGTGTG
>NW_023416932.1:145637-145829 GCF_002922805.2 Oryzias melastigma | reverse complement strand
CTTCTTTTTTTCCCCCGTACAGTCCATCAAGAAACACAAATAAACATAATTATATAAATATAATTATTATGAGTAAAACTGAACCTCAAATACCAAAGGAGTTAATAGTTTTTTTCTGAAGATCCATAAACCCTATTGTAACAGTAAAATCTATCCAACACTAGAGGTCTTCAGCTCTTACCTGTTTGCTCA
>NW_023416932.1:139038-145579 GCF_002922805.2 Oryzias melastigma | reverse complement strand
GTCATCACTGCTCCTGAACACACTTTTCTGTCTGATTTCAGGTTGTGGGACTGCAGATTGTCAGAGATCAGCTGTGAAGTTCTGGGTTCACTTCTGAAGAACAACCCGTCCAGACTGACAGAACTGGACCTGAGCATTAACAACATCCAGGATTCAGGATTTCTTCATCTGTGTGGTTTTCTGGAGAGTCCAGACTGCAGACTGCAGACTCTGAGGTCAGACTCCATGTTTCAGTTTTGTTCAGATCAATATGATGACAAAGTTGTGTTGACACTAAACTGCAGACATGAGGCTGATGTTCTCCTGCTGCATGCTGACCATCTTCATGCTAAAAGCTGTTTTCTTCTTCTGAGCTTTAATCTATTTACTGTGACAGAAGATCTCATGTTTGAATGTTTCTTTACATCTTCTTCATTTCTAATGTCAGAGACCATTATTAGAATATTAGATACGATTATTAGTGATCAAGAAGGTCAATAATGACGATATTAATTTGCTTTACAAGTGAAAATACTGGAATCCTAATTTATAACACTAACTTCAACAATTAACTTTATTTAAAAAGCAAATAAACAAAAAAATGATTAAATTGTTCCTGAATATTTAGAGATTCATCTTTCATAAGATTTTTTAAAAAGGTAAATAAAAAGTTCACTAAAATGTTTCATATAAAACAGTTTTGTATAAATATACAGCAAATTAAACGACTTATCTTTGCTATAACAAAAAAATACAAGCTGTTCCTTGACACAGTGTCAGTAAGATTTCTTATTTGTTCAAATAACAATGTAAAACAATGTATTTCCCTGAAGCTTTATTGTGAAAAACTAAAGTGAGATACATTTTGAAAAAACTGTTAAATCTGTTAATCTTTAGAGAAGAGACAAAGTTGTGATGTAAAAACCAAGTTGTCCTGCATGGTCTCCATGGAAACAGCTTCTCCTGGTCTCATAGACTGCAGAGACGTCACTGATGATGAACTCACTAGGAACTGATGGGATGGTGAACATAGAAACTTCCTTGCATTTTGCAAGTGTCTTGAAGCGCCCTTCATTCTGACTCCACCTGTCTGGAATAGGTGGTGGAGGACCCAAAGTGCAGGAGACCGGGCTTGGAGGCAGAAACTTCAAACATTTAATAAATAAACTGAAACATGAACAAAAAAATTGGATCAAGAAAGGAGAGTCAAAACAGATCAGATGATCTGATAAGGAAGAAGTGAAAAGCAGACACTGAAATAGACTGAAGGTAATTCACTGAAATGAAGACGACTGTGAATCATGACAAACCTAAAGCTGGTGTGACTGAGGGACAAATCACAACAAAAATGACCAAACATCTGGACCATGAAAATAAATGGGATTCATTTGACTTAATTTTGGTTGGAGCCAGAAGCCAGTCATTTTCTTAGGGTGACATCATACTGACTCGGTCCAGTTCTCAGATACTGTCAATGGTGTTTCCGTCGTCCTTGTTTGTCCCAGATGCAGCACCCTGTTCCTCCATAGTGACTTCTTCTGGGGCGGCTCGTTCCTCTTGAGTGACAGCATCCTCTTCCTCTTCATGAACCAGAGTAGAGTTTAAGTGCACGTTTCTGTTAAAGCATTCTCTGCAGCATGTGGAGCACTGAGTTCCACCTCGTTGGAACAGCCTGGATTAGGTTGTAACCTGGTAGGCCAAGTTCCCTCTAAAAGTTTGACAGATGCTGTTTGGCCAGAATGGAGTGTTGGAAATGTGTGGGACACGTCTTAAGCATTGTAATGACATCTGTGTCACCAACTTGCTGCAATCACAGTTGAAACGGCTCCAGCTCTTTTTATTTATTTATCTTCTCTTTGAGCTGCACGTGGTTGGTCAACATCAGAGATGGGATTTCTGCAGGGTTCTCACAGGGTCTGAAAAAGTCTAAGAAACATTGAATTCATGAATGTGGAAATAATACCTTAAAAAACCTAGAAAAGTCTTGAATTTATATTTCTGAGCCTTAAAATTGTGCTTCTAAAATTTTACTTTATCCTGTTTCTAATAAAAAATAAAAAAATTTTACTCTGAATTGTTTGATGAAATGATGTAAATAAAGAGCATCAGAACCAATCGTTACGCAGCGATACACTGGATGTCCACTGCTGGCTGAAAGACAATAGAAAACTAAAAAGAAGCTCTACAGCATCACAAAACAGAACACAAACAAAAATGAGAGAAGCTTCAGTTTGGATGATGGAGAAATGCACATTTAACGTGACATTGAAGAATAAAACATCTTTGAGGTTTATTACACGTCTGTAAAAAGAGACTTCAACTTGGATCAATGCTAAATCTACAAAGCACTTAAAGATGGAGCTGAAATTCTCCCATGATTCATTGCTGTTTGGAGCAGAGCTGAGCAGAAAGTGGAAGTTGACTTTTTCTGCTGATTGTGCAGAAACATCAGTTGGTTTAGATGCAGCCACAGGCTGATGTTTGACTTTCATACATCTGGACTTCTTTACTGAAGCAGCTGCATGTTGTCCTGAATGTTCCTGAATGTTCTTCTTCTCTGCTTCTGCTGGACTCTTCTGATCTGCTGCTGTTGATTCACATCTTTGGACTTTTTCCAAACTTTCTGATCTTCTTCAGCTCTGAACTCTTTAGAAGAACTGAAGGATGAAAAACATGAACTTTGTCTTTAAATGAAACTCTTTCTTCTGGATTCAGGTTGAAGAACTGCAGATTGTCAAAGATCAGCTGTGCTGCTCTGGTCACAGCTCTGAATTTAAACCCGTCCCACCTGACAGAACTGGACCTGAGAAACAACAACCTTCAGTTTTCAGATGTTCAGCAGCTCCAGGATCTGGTGAAGAGTCCAAACTCCAAACTGCAGACTCTGAGGTCAGTAGAGGGTTGGAGTCAGTCCAGCTGCTTCCAGATGTTTGGTCCTAAAGTTAGTCTGAGAGCAAAGATGCAGAGTTTCCTGTGAAGCTGCAGCTTCTCAGTGAAGCTCTGAGGAGAATGATGACAGGCTTCAGGACAACAGTCAGCCAATCAGAGCAGCAGAAGCTCCAACAGGTGAAGATGACAGGAAGCTGCTGCTCTGAACAGAACTGAAGCTCCTGCTGCTCTTTCTGCTGCTGTGCTGCATCACTGACTGACACACCACCATCAGATAGAGACAACACTTCATCTCTGGACTTGTGATTTTTATTTGCAGGTGGGAGTACTAAAGAATCTAATGTTCCTCCTTTTGGATCGGAGAGGACCACCATCATCATCATCATCATCAGGTCTGCAGAGATGTTGTTCCTGGAGGTGGAAAGCAGAGTGATGGATGAATCAGAAGAAGTGGAGATGAGTGTCAGAGCTGCAGCATGAACTGATCTGAGATCAGCTCCACTGTCTCTCTCAGCATCAAGTGGACAGTTAGTGCTGCAGCTCCCCCGGTGGACTGATGGAGAACTGCACTTCATCTTCTCATTCTAACTTGGAGTGTTGGGAAGTCTTCTGTTTCTCGTCTCTCTCGTATTGGGAGTTTCTCTTAACTTTGTCCACATGCTCTATGCTCTAGTTGCTGATGTCATCCTTCCTGTCTGTTGTCTGTGATTCTCTGTACATTTTCATGAGGGAGCAGCTGTGAATATATTTCTGCACTAAAGTCAGTTGAACAAACAAACAACTACTGATCAATCATTGATCAGTTTTCTCCTCATGTGTCCTGAAACTGTTTCTCTGAATGATCTGTGTTGGTGATTCATCAGATTCAGACATGATGGTTTCCTGCAGAAGCTCAGAAGTCTTTTCTGGTGTTTCTTGGACTCCTGCACGTCTCTGTACCACAGAGTGGACCAGCATTCTCTGAACATCCTTCAGCTGGTCCAGAAAGCATCAGCATGGCTGTTGACAAAAGAAAGAAAACCTTCCAGCAGTTCTGGCCTCAGGATTCTCCATCTGGGAGCATTTTGGTTCTTCTTTTTCATCTTTATCAGACCTTTCAGAACCACAAAGTGGACTCAGTTCATCTGATTAAAGGCTGCTGGGTTTTGTATTTTGTTCATTATTTTACAGGGTTTTGTTCTATTGTAACCATGGTAACTGTAGGAACCGCACTCCTGTTTACTCTGAGTCCTGAAGCAGAAATCCCACCAGAACTAACAAAAGTCTCTCAGTTGAATCATTTTTATATCATCTCTGTTCTGTTGATGATAAAATATTGACTCATGCAGTTTGAAAGACTCAGAGTTTTAGTTTGATGTTTTCTACAGTTTTATGATTGAACTTCCTTTTTCTTTGGTGTTTTATGGGTAAAACTCTGTTCTTTTTCATGCTGACAGCATTTTAGCTGCAGTTTTTAAAGAAGTTTTATCTAAATCCAGCAGAATCTAAACATTTTCTAGAAAGTCTGAAACTAGCAGAAACTTTCTGAGCATAAAGCCTGTTTTCTCCAGAGGACATGAATGAACAGAGTGGATGTTAGTGAGGAATGACAGAGAATCACTTTGATGCAGCTGCTGCAACAACACTAACTGCATTGAAGCAGGAGGGAGAAGGGAGACACCTGCTGGCTGTTTCCAGAACTGCATCTTAGTGTCTAAAGGTTCAGACTGAAAGCTGTCTGTCAAATTCCTGCAGCCTGTTTGGATCTAATAAATGCTCTTTTGAATCAACACTGTGTTTGAGATGGATTTAGTCTTCATTCTATCTTTGACTCACAGACAGACTTGAATCTTTAGCCTTCCCCTCATCCTGTTAAAGCTATTCTAATATTCATGTGTTTGCTTCATTCTCAGTAGAAATGGGTTGAAAAGAGCTTTGGAATGTGCAGTTGGTGCTGATGTCTTTCTAGATGGGGGGCAGAACAGATGAGAGCTCCTCCCTCCTGATTCAGAGGGGAACAGTGGGCAGCAGCTGAAAGGAGGGAGTGGAAATGGGAAAAGTTCTCTGGACATTTCTCCTTTCTAAGAACAGAGAGACACGACTCCATGGACAGCAGAAGATAAAGAGTTTGAAAACATGTCCAAAGCTGGGCCGGATCTGAATTCTTCCCCCACCCCTCCGATTGTAGGGGTATTTGGAGCTGTAGTGGTGTCCAAACTTGTTTTTTATGGGTAACTGTAGTGAGTTTAGACTGTGTATCCCTCCTCTAGTAGGGTGTTCTGTGTTGTGCTGTCCCACTGAGGAAAAATGCATTTCTTCATGTGGGTGTGCTCTAAAGCGCATAAGTTTAAATTTAAATGTAAATCAAGACTTTTTGTTAAAAGATGACTTTTTAAAGTTATAAAACTGATGTTTTTATGTATTTTCATAGCGCTGGCAGCCATGTGTTAACGCAGATGAGCGACAAATATTGATGACATCATCGAATATTAATAACATTTGAATTTAAAGACACTATTTTCCATATTTCTCCGTTTAGAGGGCTAAACATGGAGGTAGGGAGAAGCTGCAGGGGTAGAGGAAGAATTGGGATTTGGCCTAAGAAGAGAAATGTTTCAATACTGAAGAACTCAACCAAACTGCAGCTGATGGAGCTGAAGGAGGTCGTCGTATTTCACATATCTGCTGTCTTTACATGGGATTTTCTTCAGAAAAGCATAAGAAGGAGTAGTCTTCCTCTTCTTTATCTTAATTATTTATTTTTAAGAATTTGATTTTTTGTTATAAGCAATAAATCAGACGTTCAAACTCTTCCTCAGTACTCGAGTACTTTTGTTCAGCAGGTAGTTTTCTCCACTGACTTGAAGCTTCATGTGGATGACTTCTTCTTTTCTCCTCTTTCCAGTCAGAAAAGGTCTTTCTTTGGCTCCATGCAGTCTGATCAGCTCTGATTTGGGCTTCAGTTGATGTTTGTGATCATGAACTCTGGATTCTTCTTAGAAGGAGACGTTCTTCTTTAGCAGAGAGCAGAACGTTGATCTGATCTGTTGGAACTGACTCCATCCTGAAGCTTCACTGCTGAGTTGCTGTCAGAAAGCTGTCCAGCAGGGGGCAGCACTCCTTCATTCCTGCATCTTCTGCAGAATCTGCAGCCGTTCAAACACAACCTGTTACTGAGAAACATTCTCACATCTGTAGACATTATTGTTGAACAAAGTTCTGATTCTGAGACAGTAGATCAGAGTTCTTTCCTAGAAACCAGATTTAAACTCAGTTTGTGGTTGAGAACACTTAAACTCACTGTTTCCATGGTAACAAACTATTTGTTTTTATCGTATAATTCCCTCTTATCTCTAGTAAATATTGCTTATCTTTATATATCTTAATATCTTCTGTAAATGTCTAACGCTGCAACAGTCTAACTTCCCATCTTGGGATGAATAAAGTATTTCTATTCTATTCTATAAATGTTAGCACTTAAAAAGCACCTGAAATGTTTGATAAATGAGAGCCCATATTTATAAGATGGAAGTAACAACCACCATAAATGTTGAAGAAATATTTTAATAATATCTTATTAATATATAAATACATATTTAAAAACATTTTTAATGTCATTCCATCAGTCCCACTTGTTCATGAATTAGATATCTTTTACTAGAGCACCGCAGAGCTTTTATTCTGAAACTACAAA
>NW_023416932.1:115849-136929 GCF_002922805.2 Oryzias melastigma | reverse complement strand
GAACTGAAGCTCCTGCTGCTCTTTCTGCTGCTGTGCTGCATCACTGACTGACACACCACCATCAGATAGAGACAAAACTTCATCTCTGCACTTCTCATTTCTCTTTGCAGGTGGGAAGGAAGGAGTCTGTGGTCCAATGTGGAATGGGCGGGGCCTGTCTACACACACACACAATAATTACAAACATACTTGTTGGCTAAAATAGTCTTCACATTAAAACTAGTTAAAATGTACACAATACTCCTCATCTTCTTATTCTAACTTTAAGTGTTGATCTGAAACATCAGTTGGACTCAGATGTTCAGCAGCTGGGAGAAGAGGTACATGCTGGCTGTTTCCAGAACTGCATCTTAGTGTCTAAAGGTTCAAACTGAAAGCTGTCTGTCAAATTCCTGCCGCCTGTTTGGATCTAATAAATGCTCTTTTGAATCAACACTGTGTTTGAGATTGATTTTGTCTTCATTTTATCTTTGACTCACAAACAGACTTTAATCTTTAGCCTTCCCCTCATCCTGTTAAAGCTGTTCTAATATTCATGTGTTTGCTTCATTCTCAGTAGAAATGGGTTGAAAAGAGCTTTGGAATGTTCAGTTGGTGCTGATGTCTTTCTAGATGGGGGGCAGAACAGATGAGAGCTCCTCCCTCCTGATTCAGAGGGGAACAGTGGGCAGCAGCTGAAAGGAGGGAGTGGAAATGGGAAAAGTTCTCTGGACATTTCTCCTTTCTAAGAACAGAGAGACACGACTCCATGAACAGCAGAAGATAAAGAGTTTGAAAACATGTCCAAAGGTTGGCCAGATCTGAATTCTTCCCCCACCCCTCTGATTGTAGGGGTATTTGGAGCTGTAGTGGTGTCCAAACTTGTTTTTTAGGGGTAGCTGTAGTGACTTCAGACTGTGTGTCCCTCCTCCAGTAGGGTGTTCTGTGTTGTGCTGTCCCACGGAGGAAAAATGCATTTCTTCATGTGGGTGTGCTCTAAGCCGAAAAGTTTATCTTTAAATGTAAATCAAGACTTTTTGTTAAAAGATGACTTTTTAAAGTTATAAAACTGATGTTTCTATGTATTTTCCGAGCGCTGGCAGCCATGTGCTAACGCAGATGATGACAAATATTGATGACATCATTGAATATTAATAAAAAATAAAAAAAAGCATAAGAAGGAGTAGTTTTTCTCTTCTTTAGCTTAATTATTTATTTTTAGGAATTTTATTTTTTTTTATTCTAAGCAATAAATCAGACGTTCAAACTCTTCCTCAGTACTCGAGTACTTTTGTTCAGCAGGTAGTTTTCTCCACTGACTTGAAGCTTCATGTGGATGACTTCTTCTTTTCTCCTCTTTTCAGTCAGAAAAAGTCTTTCTTTGGCTCCATGCAGTCTGATCAGCTCTGATTTGGGCTTCAGTTGATGTTTGTGATCATGAACTCTGGATTCTTCTTAGAAGGAGACGTTCTTCTTTAGCAGAGAGCAGAACGTTGATCTGATCTGTTGGAACTGACTCCATCCTGAAGCTTCACTGCTGAGTTGCTGTCAGAAAGCTGTCCAGCAGGGGGCAGCACTCCTTCATTCCTGCATCTTCTGCAGAATCTGCAGCCGTTCAAACACAACCTGTTACTGAGGAACATTCTCACATCTGTAGACATTATTGTTGAACAAAGTTCTGATTCTGAGACAGTAGATCAGAGTTCTTTCATAGAAACCAGATTTAAACTCAGTTTGTGGTTAAGAACACTTCAACTCACTGTTTCCATGTAACAAACTATTTGTTTTTATCGTATAATTCCCTCTTATCTCTTGTAAATATTGCTTATCTTTATATATCTTAATTTCTTCTGTAAATGTCTAACGCTGCAACATTCTAACTTCTCAGCTTGGGATGAATAAAGTATTTCTATTCTATTCTATAAAATGTTAGCACTTAAAAATCACCTGAAAAGTTTGATAAATGTGGGCTCATATTTATAAGATGGAAGCAGCAGCCATCATAAATGTTGAAGAAATATAATAATAATATGTTAGTAATATATAAATACATATTTAAATACATTTTAATGTCATTCCATCAGTCCCACTTGTTCATGAATTAGATACCTTTTACTAGAGCACCGCAGAGCTTTTATTCTGAAACTACAAACACAGGTGACGTTGCTTCTAAGCATCAGAAGGGTGGGCCTGAGATTAATTATTTTTAAATTTCTTTATTATCAATTTCAAGGACAACACAATTATAGAGCAATCCAAACAACAGACGCTCGAGGGATGTGATTGGCTGAGACTCAGGACAGCTAGGAGACCAGCGGTTGCAGCATGTGGAAAAGAATCTTCAGTAACGATTGACAAATGAAGTACGGGGCGCTTCAAAAAAGGCCAGAGAAAGAAGACCACAGATATGTGGGCAAAAGCTGACGGGAGACGAGCCATTATTGGGGTTTATGTGCCATATTTCTGAGATAAATGTTCCCACAGATATTTGGACATTACTCACTACTAGTCTTCTCAAAAGTAGGAAAGCCCACTACACCCATTGTCTGACAATAATCTGGAGGGAGGACAGACGAGGAGTCTGGACAGCTGTGCTCCGTGCAGGTGAGCTCATTTCCTGCATGCATCCATTTTTAATAGATATATAAAACATGAAAAATATGCTCAATAACTCTTTGAATATTGAAGCAATGGCAGAAATTTACTCTCTTTATGTTCTAGAATTGTTTAAAAATCAAAATATGTTAAAAAAGGGTCTAAAATGCTTAATAGCTCTAAAGATATTGAAGCTACAGTCACCAAACTTTCTGTACTAATGATGAGTTTACTGTCCTACTACAACTAAGATTATGGTAGAAATGTTCTTACTTTATTTTTCAGAATTTTTCTAAATCAAAATATGGATCATATTTGGCCTGAAATGCTTAATAGCTCTAAAGATTGTGAAGCTACAGTCACCAAACTTTCAATATCTTCAGACATATTGAGCATTTTAGACCAAATATGATCCATATTTCAATTGTAAAAAATTCTAGAAAATGAGGGAAGTAAAACAAAAATTTCTTTAAGAAAATTTCTACCATAATCTTGGTTGTAGTAGGACAGTAAACTCATCATTAGTCAGTACAGAAAGTTTGGTGACTGTAGCTTCAATATTCTCAGAGCTATTGAGCATCTTTATCGTGTTTTATATATCTATTAAAATATGATTAAAACAAAATAATAAAATAAATAAAGAATGACTTTTTGCCCAAAATCTTTATAGTAGCATGAATATGGTGACAAATCTCCATCACTAGTTCACATAAAGCCGACATTTATTTGTTTTTGAGAGATTATTGATTTTTACAGAATGGTCTTTTCTGGAAGCTTGTACTTTGTAGACGGTCCCTTAGCAGCCGTCTCTCCATCTGCAGCTGAAGACAACACTTCTCATTAAACGGGAAAAAACAATCTTTTTCTTTTGAACTGCATTAGTAGGTCACTCTCTGTGTTGATACAAGACGAGTGAGATACTTGCTGTCATATTTGAACCTTTTGTCTGAAGAACTATTGAACTGGAAGTTAAAATCTGTGAATATCTTTCTAACTTTACCAAACTCCATAATCTCCGTAAAGTGTTTTAAATCACTCCATTGAAGCCTAAATTGATGAGACAAAGCGAAAGACGGCTGCTCTACAAGGTGCAAAACATTGGCTTTAATGAATATTAAGGTGTTAATTTTCTTTGGTTAATCAGGTGTGTTGGTGTTCACAGACCTACTTATTTTGCTTATTTTTGCCTAACTACTACATAATGTCACACTGTTTGTTCCAGTCATGTTGAAACAGCAGCTCCTCCCAACTCGGTGATGCATTTTACAGAAGAAATGGATTGTGGGATCATTTTTCTGTATGGAAACATTTTGCTACAATGGCAGAAAAATGAATTTGTTTATATAATTTTTTTAGATAATATAATATATGGGATAAAATTAAACCTAAACATGACNCACTCCATTGAAGCCTAAATTGATGAGACAAAGCGAAAGACGGCTACTCTACAAGGTGCAAAACATTGGCTTTAATGAATATTAGTGTGTTAATTTTCTTTGGTTAATCCCGTGTGTTGGTGTTCAAAGATCTACTTATTTTGCTTATTTTTACCTAACTACTACATGATGTCACACTGTTTGTTCCAGTAATGTTGAAACAGCAGCTCCTCCCAGCTCGGTGATTCATTTTACAGGAGAAATGGATTGTGTGATGATTTTTCTGTATGGAAACATTTTGCTACAATGGCAGAAAAATGAATTTGTTTATATAATTTTTTTAGAAAATATAATATATGGGATAAAATTAAACCTAAACATGACTAAACTCAGACCTCCATGGACAGACACACTGTATCATGAGTTTCTGAAAGAGAACCCATGTTGCTCACTTTCATTGAAATACCAGCATGTGAAAAAAGGACTCAGAACAAAAAGAAATGTCCTTATTTCAGTGCAAAAGCAAGATGCACTTTTGATGGATGTACAGCTGTCTACCTTTTCTCTAAGAGGAAAGAGCCAAAATCAGCAGATAAAAAATGAGTTTTAAAGTTATTTGCGTTGATGTGGTTACACACAGAAAAATCAAAGGAGATTTCGACCAGTGAAGTTCCTGCTACGAGGAAAAATAGCAAAAGCTGTAACCAAAGGTGTCAGTAATTTCCATTAGGCCATGCTGACAAATACATTAAGAGCTGGCAACATAACTCGCAGCATGACCAAGGATGTTCTAAAGAAAATATCCTCAGAGTTGAAGAAGAGTTCAAGGCTTCACAACGACGTAATGCTGGAACTAAAGCTCACTCACAAAGTTATCGGCGAGAGCAGCAATCGTGCATCATTTAAAGGTTACCTTCAGCACCTACAAATGGATCCATTTGCTCTACATTTGTACACAGAGGCTGGACTTAACATTCTGACTGAGCACTTCAAACATCATCGGCTGTCACTCTCTATTTGCAGTTAAACTACTGTGGAAAAAGAACTGTGAGGTGGTTGTTGCAGTGATTCCTCACAGATGAAGGGCAGAACATCCTCATCACCACTCTGAGCTGTGCACACTGAGGCCACACCAGTGGTTGATGGGGAGGTATGGATCATCAAATGTACTTTTATTACTGTCATAGATGTTTTTATCTGAAGTATTATAGTATGAATTATTATGAGAATGACATAGTAAAGCTGATGGAAGTCATATTTCATCCTGTTTATTATTATGAACTCAAACATCTATTTGCTGCTTCTACCAGGTTATGGAGGGCCTGCTTCATGCTTTTTCCCTCACATTCAGTGTGACGGACAAGATCTATTTATTGAGCCACTATACAGCAGGTTGTATTCTCTTTGGTGAGCGGAAAAATCTGCCTCATCAAAGTTTAGGAAAGGTAAAGTTCTGTGTGTGAAAAAGAGTACGACTTAAGACTATTGCACAATCCTTCTATGAAGGATTTGACTAAAATATAAATGTACTAAATCCTGAGGAAAAAATCAGAAACAATTCTGAAGTACAACACTAACACTGCTATTAGAAAGAAATACCTTTCCCATGATCAAACTATCATTCTGTCTTCAAATGTTTATTTTGGATTTAGTCGTTATTTTCATTCGTATATTTGTATTGTTTCAATTGTAGGTGAACTTCAGCCACTATGGAGCAATTCTATCATTTGTGCTGGTCAACAGTAACCACTGGAATTTGCTGGTTTGGACATTTTTATGTTCATCTTGAAGTATTGTCTTTAAAGCATATAATCTCCCAATGAGTAAGAATACTGACAGTGACAGGAGCCATGTAGCACCTTGACTATGAAATAACCACAGAGATGAGTGCAAGCACAGTAACAAAGATGAAGAAAAGCACAGAGACAGACAGGCATAAAGACTGACAGACAGCACTCATCAGGAGCCTCGCTGCTGCTTTACTTAAGTCTGTGATGAACAAAACACGTGCACAATGTGTGACATCTTCAAGCCACCAGGACAAGGACCTACCATGATACAACGGGTGAGTGATTGCAAAACAGTTAGAATGATGTTTAGGTGTCGAATCATAAAAGTAAATCAAAACAACCAATGAGAATAAAATGTTTCATCTAAACAGATACAGTGTGATGACTGCAACAGGTGGTTCCATTGCTCCTGTCTGTCCATGGCGAGTGAGGAGATGGAGGATGACGAGGACGAGACATGGAAATGTCTCTTATGCCAAAAAGCAAATGAGGGTCATGTTTATGTTATTTCTTTGTCTTTGTGGAAGAATAAAATCAGGTTATAGCAGCCCCACAAGTGTTACATCATGCTACTTCACTTCCACACCTCTTGATTTGATTTGTTTGTTAGAATTTTAAAGGATTATATGCAAATGTAAGAATTAAATTCAATAGTTTCTGGGTCATATGAATAATTTACTCAAAATCAATGTTGGATCATAAAACTCATCTCTCTACATGAAATACGACTCTTGATTTTAAAATGTTAAACTATTGGTATTTTTCATTCATTTTTTATGAGTAAATATTTGCATTTTAGCTCAATAGCTTCTAGTTCATGTGATCAATTGACAAAAAATTTATATTGGATCATAACACTCATCTCTCTACATGAGAGACGCCTCTTGATTTTAAATGTTAAAACTATTCAAAATATAAATGGATATTTATATGAAATTATTAGCATTTTAGCATTTTTGTTTACCAACTTCACTGAAAACTTTAACCGATCTGTTTTACTTATTTCTTATTGAACTCATCGATAAGTCCAATCTAGTGGTTTCACAACAGCTCTCCCAGACCTGGTTCTCGGGTGGATGTCAGTTCAGATGAGTCCTGGATCAGAGACTCTGGAACCAATTCCTCTCTGTTGAGGTGAAGTCATCATGGTAACCAGATGACGACGGTCCTTCAACCACATACGAGCGTGGAGTTGTGTGGCTGCTGACAACAGCTCCGCTTGATCCAAGATCTGGTATCCATACTTCTTGTCCTGGAATGAGTTGATGGAGATCCCGTGCTCGATGACGCTGGTTGTACCGCTGTGTATCTTTCATCGTCCTCCTTTCTTCCTTTTGGGAAACAGCTTCCATGTTTGGAAGAGCCGGTTTTAGTAGGGCTGGAAATGTCGGCACCATGGTGGGAAGCCTCCTCCCCATGAGAAGCTGAGCAGGCTGGATCCATTCTGCAGTGGAGTAGATCTGTATGCAAGCAGAGAGATAGGGATCAGCAGCTTTCTTCAGGAGATCTTTATGGTCTGGACTGCTCGTTCAGCTTCACCGTTACTTTGTGGATATTATGGGCTGCTGATGATGTGATGAAATCCATAAGACTGTGCAAACTCTGCAGAAAGAGCTCCAGAGAATCGCGGTCCGTTATCTGTCACCAGCTGCTTTGGAACGCCGTGTCGTGTGAAGATGGATTTGAAGTGGTGAATCACATTTGATGATGCCATTAAAAAAAAGAAAAAAAAAGAAAAACTTTTTAACATAATTATGAAAAATAAAAAGGCAGAAATATTATTCCAGAATAAACTAACTTAAACCTTAAATAACTTTCAATATTCAAATCTGCATAAAAATATTTTTGTGAGAATTTTACAAGTTAGAAATTAGCACAAGATAACATCAGACCATTAATAGCAATAAAATAGAATGATCTGGAGGGCCGGATATAATTACCCGGAGGGCCGGATTCGGCCCCTGGGCCTTAATTGATTGTGGGGTCAGAGTTGAGCTGACCTCTAGTATTTCTGAAATAACTTTGTAAAATGTATCCAGAAACCAGAACACTTGAGGCATGTCTAATGTGGGCAAAGGTATCAAAAGTTTGTGTCCTTCTACTCCATTTATCTTTAAGATTTTGGGGATATAGCTTTGACTATTTTTCTTACTTTAATGTAATCTGCTGTAAACTTGTATTAATTAACAGAGGTGGGACCAAGTCATTGTTTTGCAAGTCCGAGTCAANTGGATGTTATGGGCTGCTGGTGATGTGATGAAATCCATAAGACTGCAAACTCTGCAAAAAGAGCTCCAGAGAGCTGATTTGATTTGAACGGATTTGCTTTTTGGAGATAATACCATAGAAGTAGCAGATATGGACCCTTGACAGGATATTAGCCTTTATCAGAGGGTCAACCCCATGTGGGGCTGGTATTTGTGGGAAAGAAGCTGTGAGCATTTTTACAAAATGACTGAGTTGAAAGAAATGGAAGAAATCCGTTTAGTGGAGATTTCATTTAGAGATTCATTCATTGAAGCTGGTAAAAATGGTATTAATATATAAGTCTTCCATTCTAGGGCTGAAAATTGTGGGTCCATCATTGCTGGGGTGAATAAGTGGTTATTGCAGATCAGTGTCGGTAAAGGGGCGGCATGCCAACCAAAATATCATCTTATTTGTCTCCAAATGTACAATGTTCCAACAACTACTGGGTTAGAGGAAGTAGTTATCTGAAGTGTTCTTTATGCTAATGCACATAGTGATGAGGAACAAAGGCTGCTTCACTAAACCACCAAAGTCACATTTGATGCATATTAGATGCCCAGTAGAACCCCATCAGATTGGGTAACCCCAATCCTCCAGACACTCATACTCTAACTTAAGTCTTCTTATGTTCCAGTACGCGTGTCTTCCCTTAATAAATCCTGAAATAATAAGGAGCAGGACACAATCTAATCAGGATTTTTACAAGTCTTTGAACATCTACTGAGAGAAGTGATATTGGTATATAAGAAGCACAGCTCAGTGGATCTTTATCCTTTTTAAGAATTAGGGAAATTGAAGTTTGCATGAGGATAGGCGGCAGATTGTCTTGTTCAAGCGAGTAGTTGAAAACGTCTAGTATCAATGGTGCTAATCGGCCAAAGTTTTTTTTTTTTTTGTCAAATTCAACCAGGCAGCGGTCAGGGCCTGGAGATTTGCCACTATCCTTTGATTGTAATACTTCTTTAATTTCTGAAAGTGTAATGAAAGGATCTCATTTTAGATTGTGTTGAGATGACACCTTAAAGTCCCTCTACAACATTTTTTTTAATTTTCTTTAAAGGTTCCCAGTGGGGTTTTAATTAGGACTGTAAAATTTTTAACAAAAATTCCACATCTTAAATGTCAAAAAAGCCATTTTTCCTGTTGATCTGAAGCATCCTTTTCCAAAAATTCCTCTGTGTGGGCGTGGCTTCTGGTGCTGAGTTGCGTAACATCCAAAGTGAATCTGGCTTCCCTTTGGATGCTAAAAGACCCAAATATGATCTGAAGCTCCCAGAACATCAGTTACATCATGAACACTATTGCTTGGTAAGGAAAACACTGAACAACTCCTATGAAGGATTTACAGAAACCGAGATTGACCTAAAACTCTTCAAAGAACACTTTCAATTCCCTCATTTAAGGAGTGACTGCAGACTCTGTTGGAATGTGAAGTTTATTACTTTACCACACATCTTCATACACAGACACACAAAATTGAATTTACCTGTTCTTTTTGCAGATATTTTTTATGCTGACCTCTTAATAAATATCAAAAATATAAATATCATCTAGTTTGTTCTTTGTGATTGGGTCTTTTCAGCAGAGAATTTACTTCCTGAAGTGTCGAGATTGATATTTAATATTCCTCTTTTAATCAATTTTAAGATAAAATTTTATTTTTTTATCATTGAGTAATTTGTCCTTCCAATAATGAAGGTGGTGCTCCTTTACGAGTCAAGTTCTTCATCAAATTAGACTCATTATATTCTACATTTCCAGTCATCCCAGTGCTGAGATCTCCTTCATTTCTGAACTTCTGACTCGTTATGTTGGAATAAAGCTGTGAGCTCATCTCTGATGTCATGTCTGTCTTTCTTTCTTTTCTCCTCATTCTTTGATTTGTATCTGTTGTTCTTGATCTGTTTCATGTTTCCTGAATCGTAGAAACAGGAAGTTTGTTGTTTGTTTGTCAAAGTGACTGAATGAGTGAAATGTTGCTCCATCATGGAGTGTTTGCTGCTGCAGCTCCATGTCTCCATCTAGTGGAGTGAGAGCAGAAGTGCAGCAGCTGATGTTCAGCAGCTTCCTCTGTCCCACACTGCTGTCTGACTGCATTCACCTGAACCTGAGAGGAAATCATAGAAAGTCTAATAATACTGGACTTCTTGAGCCACAGAGGGACAGAGGGAACAGCAGAGGACATTTTATCAGCGGAGTGCTTCATATGGTGAGGGCTGTTCCGTCGATGGAAGGGGTGGCCATGGAAGTGGTAGGGCGGTCGACTCCTGATCAGAAGTGAGCAGGTTCGACTCCCGCCTTGCCCGCCCATGTGTCGAAGTGTCCTTGGGCAAGACACTGAACCCCGAATTGCCTCTGGTGGAAGGTTGGCGCCAGTGTTCAGCAGCGGAGCCCCCACCAGTGTATGAATGGGTGAATGTGTCTGTGACTGTGAAGCGCTTTGGGCCCTCGAAGGAGGGTAGAAAGCACTATACAAGTATACGCCATTTACCATTAACAAGGTCCCCCATTGGAAATGCATTACCTCCACTCCTCCTGAAAGTAGGCCGCCGCTTTCACCGTCACTTCCTGAAACGGCTATCGCCATATTGCAAACGTCTGAAACCCATCTTCAGCGATTGGTCTGAGTCTCTGAGTCATAGCTGAGAGAGAGATATAGTATGTCCTTTCCATCAAACTCATTTTGACAGGTGACCTTTGACCTCTACATTCCGATGTGATGACGTAACAATTTGATATCAATTTGATATAAACTTTATATAAACTTTATATCAATTTGATATAAACTTTATATAAATTTGATATCAAATCGATATAAACTTTATATCAATTCGATATAAATTTGATATCAAATCGATATAAACTTTATATAAAACCCCTGTGGGATTCCGAGTCTCTGCATTCCAAGCGAGGTGTCATCCTTCCTGAGTGCCTCCCTGCCTGCGCGAGAGGGAGGGAGACCGGATGCCCTTTTTATGACGGGCCCCCACCCTTTCCTAGATCCTCTCCTCCGAGCTCTTCCGGCCAAGGATGTTGTGATGAACAGGAAATAAAAGAATTCAACCGTTATTCCTTAAGTAGACTTTATTTCGGTTCTACTTTTAACGCCTTACGACACCCAGCAGCGGCGAGAAAGGAAGCAGAAAGGAGATCCCGCCGTCTGTCTCCTAGGGGGGCGCGAACACCAGCGGGTCTTCTCCTTGAAGCGCAGAAAAAAAAAAGCCATGAGATCCTCCATCTGTTTGATGCTCACTCTTAACACTTACTGACCGACGTTACCTTAATGATCTTAGCTCGCGGGAAAGGAAAGAGCCCGTCGTCTGTTCCAAAGAAGAGGCCATCGTTCCGACACCTGTGGACCTTCTGATGGAGAAGCGTCTGGGAATGCAGAAAGAAAAAGGGAAGTTAGACTTCCCCACCAACAAAGACCTTAAACACAGACCTTAGTAGATGATGGGAGAGGAAGCAGGAAGCCTATTGTGAACCCGGGTAACACCCCATCCATCGGGTACAACTTTTGTCTTTTCTTGGATAAATACTCCACTGTTGACCGAGAGTCAGACAAGTCCAGACAAATCCTCCAATCTTCTGAGCGTCATGTCGCTTTTTACCAACGGAAAGGCCAGAGGTGAGTCAAACTTCTGAATGAAAATCCAACTGATTTGAAACATTCTTAAGCAAAGCATGTTTTTGTTTTTTAAAGAAACTCAAGCCGATGTTCACCGCATTCAAACAGATAACTTCTTTGATGGTAAGAAATATTTATTTATTTTAACCTTTATATCATTTTTAACCGCCAGTATTTCTTTATTTTTAACTCACATATTTTATCGACTTGAGTCAACCCGAATTGGGTAAGGTTCTTTCTCTTATGACACGTATTCTCTTAATGCTCGAGCGTCTGTGTGTTTAATAAAATAATCATTTGACTTACAGAATTCCTGGGGGAAGTTGAAACTCAGAACCGCGTTAGTCCAGAAAAACCCGGCCGTCTTCACCGGGCCTCTGAGCGTCGCTGCTCCGCCCGGCTCCGCTTCAAAGCAGGGCAAACTCTCCCTCAGAAAGACGTTCCACCAGGATCAGTCCGTGCGTCCTCCGGGTTTCCCGAACCGCTCCAAGGCTCCAGCGGGGGACTTCAGACCTCACCCGGTCGCAGTAGCCACAATCCCCGCGGGACCGCGGGGAGCCGTCGGTCAAACTCAGATGCTCCAGCAGCAGCAGCAGCAGCAGCAGGAGCGACCTACCCCGAGCTTCCCGACCAAACAACCCGCGCAGAAGCCGCCTCAGCCTAACCCCCAGCCTCAGCCCCTGAACTCCGAGTCTCAGACCACCCTGCAACCCGTCAACGAGCGTCTGGCTGGGGGTAATCAGCGGCCGACCTCCGGGGTCCAGGCCGACGAAAGCCGAAGCGAGGGCCCGACGAATCCGGAGAAACACGCCGACTCGGAGCTTCAGGATCAGGTTCCAACAACGGAGGCTGCTCCGGAGAAGAGGAAAAGGGAAACCGTCGGTAAGTTTTAATCCATTTTCTTTCTTTTTCCTCCCGTCTTGTGAACCGCAGTGCAGCCATTTTGAAGCATGCGGTAAATCATGACGTCACATCCTCTTCTTCGGCGGTTAAAAATGACTCAAGATCACCATCTATTGAATTGGAGTAGTATGTATTTTCTTTGACGGTTAAATGACTCTAGATCCCCACCTAGCGAATAGGAAGAGTATGTTTTTCTAGCGAACCCCATCACACACACACTATGTGTTGTTAAAAAATGCATTTTCTTTTACAGATGCTGCATTAATTCAATTCAATTCAATTCAATTTTATTTATATAGCCCAAAATCACAAAGAGATTTGCCTCATTGGGCTTCAAAATATAAACAATTGTTAAAAACTAAAACAGACTACATAAACTGGTTATCCCTGCCTTTAGACCCTCCCTCCCGGTAAGGAAAAACTCCTAAAAAACCTGAGTCAGGAAAAAAGAAGAAACCTTAGGGATTCCCACATGAGGGAGAGATCCTATCCCAGGACGGACAGGAGATACCATAACAGTTAAAGAAAAATTAGCTTCAACAACTACGAATCTAAGAGTTCATTCAGATAAAGCTGAGGGACAAGTGATGATGAAGTCCATAGTCAAGATGAAGCAGAAGTGCAGTCCACGACCAGGAGGAAAGACGACCCAGCAGGAATCACTCTCACTCAGAGATGCAGGATGGTGTCGGGGGCGTGGTCCACGGCCAAGAGTGGGAGCGTGGGCGATCCACCGGGGATCTGAAATCTCTCCCGCTCCCCAGAGGAGAGTGGGAAAGAAGAACAACATGTGAATGGAACTGCACCACAAAAGCATGGAGAACTAAATACAATAAATAATAAAGAATAGAAGAGAGGAGAAGTAGATGAGAATAGAGAACAGAACCCCAGAGCTGATCTGAAAAATAACGCTGATGGAAAATCTAAATTTATATTTAAACGCATCAATATTAATTTATTAATCTAGCCTCACAAGGACCACATGAGAGGGAATATTCTCTGATTACTAGCTAGCCTGGCAGAACGCCTGTCCAAAGAGGAATGTTTTAAGGCTAGTTTTGAAGGTAGAAACTGTGCTGGCCTCTCTGACATGAGCTGGGAGCTTATTCCATAGAACAGGGGCTTGATGGCTGAAGGTTCTACCTCCAACTGTACTTTTAGAAATTCTAGGAACTACAAGCAGTCCAGCATTTTGTGAACGAAGTGTTCTGACTGGTTGGTAAGGAACTATGAGATCTCTAATATAGGATGGGGCCACACCATTCAGAGCCTTATAGGTTAACAGGAGGATTTTGAACTTGATCCTGGATTCAACTGGTAGCCAGTGGAGAGAAGCTAACACAGGAGTGATGTGTTCTCTTCTACTAGTTCCTGCTAACAATCGTGCTGCTGCATTCTGGACAAGCTGAAAACTTTTTAAAGAACTTTTCGGGCATGCTATTAGTAAAGAGTTACAGTAATCCAGTCTAGACGTAACAAATGCATGGATGAGTTTTTCAGCGTCACTTTTAGATAACATATTTCTGATCCTAGCTATATTACGTAGGTGAAAAAATGCAGTTTTACAAGCTTGAGATATGTGAGCCTTAAATGATAAATCCTGGTCAAATAAAACCCCTAAGTTTCTGACTGAAGAATTGGAGGCAACATTTACACCATCCAGGGAGACTATCTGATCTGAGAGAGCATCTCTCAGGTGTTTAGGACCCAGTATCATGACCTCAGTTTTTTCTGGGTTCAGGAGGAGGTAATTAAAAAATATGTCCACTACCACAACCACTACCACCCCTGAAGGTTTGTAGTATGACTATTTTTTATTTATTTCTTATTTTTATAGAGTCTAAAAGCAAATATACTCATTTTGCCCGTTTGTTTGTTTTTTCTCAGACAACGACGCGGGAGGAGTTCCTGTGGATCCGCCGAGCGACGACCCGGCCAGGCAAAGGTTCTATTAGCCCAGTATAATGGCTCGTACCTTGATGATGATCGTGGATCTGGCCCAAAAAATATGAATCACTTTGTGAGATTGTTTGGTGTGTTTTTCCCGCATAAACTCTGATTGCAAAAAAGAAAAAAAGTATCTTGACCTCTTTTCATGAAATTATTCAGGGTGTGACTTAAAATGGATGATTCTGAGAAAACCAATGACTCTTTGGACTCAAATGAACCATTGAGGGCTCTGAATGAATTACGGCTAATGAGTTCTGAACTTTACGAGTCGGCAACCCCCAGAAATGATTTAGAAGGTGTGACGTTTGACCCAGACCACGAATTGACGGATGTGCCCATTCATTCATTTTCCACAGAAAATGATGAATTTGCGACGGGCCAACCCGAATTTGCACTCACGCCCATAGAAAACGCTTTAATCCAACGGCAAAAAGACGATGACTCAGAGCCTCCAGATTTTTACGCCGACTCGCCCACCCCCTCTTTGCTGGAGTTCCTGCAGAACTTGGGCGGAGAATCAGACCCTCTCGAAAATGCGTGTGCGGAAGATGAAAATGATTTTCAAAACACTTTGGATCATCCGTTCGAAACAGAACAGCCGTCTCCTGACCCGTCCTTCGGGTTTCAGGAAGGCTACGGGGTGGAGGAAGCGTCAGACGGTGATGAGCGCGTTTCCCCTTCAACCTCCACAGCGCGTGCGGGTCAGACGAGGCGGGTGGTTCGCGAACGCTTCAACAATGTCGAAATTAGGAGAGTTTTTAACGTGCCTGATCTCAGTAGCGCTCCTGATTTAGCACAGTTTTACACAGATGTGGTAAATGTTTTGGCAGAGTTAGCCGAGACGGTCAGCGCGGATGCAGAACGCGGGGATCTCGTTCAGTTAGAACTTATCGGCGATCAAGTGCGTTCTCACATCACCTTGAGAACGGATGAATCCGTAAGCGCCGACGCCATTCTTCCGGCTTTTGAAGAGCTGTTAGAACGGGTCATTCAATCTAACGCCGGCATAGCTTCAGACGCCGAACTTCACTTGGTCGTTCAAGTTGTGCACAACCCTAGAGGGGGTGTCAAACGTAGGCTCGAAAAAACTTTAGATTGTGAAATACTGGCCAAGAAAAAGAGACATCTTTACGACGTCGGTTTTAGGAACGACCAGCTGTGCTTTGCCATCAACTTGGCACACCTGCTCCATCCCGGTTGTACGGACGCTCAAGCTGTAGAGAAAGGCAGAAAGCTGCAACGTTTAGCCGGTCTGGACGAACAGACGCCCGTATCTTTTAGCGACGTGACCAAATTTGAGAACGCTTTGAAACGTAAAATTGTCATTTTCTACAAAAACCCAGATCTGAAACCTCTCTTGCATTTCGAGACTGGATTTTCAGACAGGTCCGCTACGCTTTTTCTATTTTTGTTTGAAAATCATTACTACGGGGTAAAAAATCTGAAAGGATTATTGGGTTGTGAATTTGTATGTAATTTCTGCTACAAACCTTACAGACCTACAAACCTTCGGACACTGTTCAGTCTGTAACGATCCCCGCTGTTTGACCGTGCGCGGTGTGAGGAAAGAATGTCCAGATTGTAACAAAATCTGTCGCTCCCGGCACTGTTTTGAGAAACACAAAGAGAATTCCCCCAGCGCGTGCGACTCGTACAAACGTTGTAAAAAATGCAAAAGAACGTATTACATACCCATCCGCGGGGCTGCCGAGAAACACAAATGCGAGACGTTAAAATGTAAAATCTGCAAAGAAAAAATAGAGGGAGATTTTAAAAATCACCTGTGTTACATTCAGCCTCTACCCCCCGCACGAGATCATAACGAAAAGCTCATCTTTTACGACTTTGAAACGTTTCCCGACAAAAACGACGAGCACGTCCCCTTTCTGGTCTGCAGCAAAACTCTAAACGGCGAATGGTGGTCATCTTTCGGGTTGAACTGCGTCAGAGAATTTGTTTTGCATTTCAGAAGACCAAAGTTTCGAGGGGCTGTTTTGATCGCTCACAACTCGAAAGGTTTTGACGGTTATCTGATCCTCAACGCCATGACGGCTTTAGGGTTAACGCCTAAAATTATTATGACGGGAGGAAAAATTTTGAGTCTGAAAGACGAAGATTATGACTTGAGCTTTATCGATTCTTTGTCTTTTCTAACGATGAAACTGAGCGACATGCCCGGCGCCCTGGGTTTCGAAAACCGCAGCAAGGGTTATTTCCCTCACGGTTTTAGCTCGGAGGAACGTTTAACCTACGTCGGCCCCTTTCCTCCGGCTAGCGACTACAAATTGCTTTTCACAAATGGTACGACGAAGCTTCGAAACACGTCTTTCACTTTGAGAAGGAAGCTCTTCTCTACTGTAAAAATAATGTGGAAATTTTGGCAGAAGCCTGCGCCAGGTTCAGAAGTCAGTACGTGACAGATTGTGACGTCGACCTCTTCAGCTGCATCACCGTAGCTTCAGCGTGCAAGAAGGTTTTTAGAACCAATTTCCTAAAACCAAAATCTCTAGCCATTCCCCCCGCAGACGATTACAGACGACGGAGCAAAAGCTTTTCGCACGCTTCTATTCAATGGTTAGAGTTTGAAGCGAGCAGGAACGGGGTGTTTATCCAGCACGCTCTGAACAAAGGTGAAAAACAAATCGGCCCCTATTTTACAGACGGGTATCTGGAACACAACGGGGTTAAATTTGCTTTTGAATTTTTGGGTTGCTTTTTTCACGGTTGCCCCTCATGTTTTCAACCTCGCGACAAATATCCGCTGAGAGGGGTGACGTTTGAGCAGCTGCACTCGGATGCTCTGGAGAAAATGGAAAGGTTGCGAACCGTTTACAACGTCCGGACCGTCGTCATGTGGGAGCACGACTGGCGCGATTTGACCCAAAAAAACGCGGAGGTAAAACGCTTTCTCGAAAAGTTTCAACCTCCCGAGCCTCTTTCGCCCCGGGATTCGCTTTACGGAGGCAGAACGTGTCCCGTGAAATTGCATTACGCGGCGGGCCAAAACGAAGACGTTCATTACGTGGATGTGACGTCCCTGTGTCCGTACGTAAACGCCACTTCTGCTTACCCGCTCGGTCACCCCACCGTCATTCACGACAATTTTGACGACCCTCAAAATTACTTTGGTTTAATCAAAGCCAAAGTCTACCCGCCGAGAGGGCTGCTGTATCCGGTTCTCCCTTACAAAACCTCACAAAAAAAAAGCTCGTTTTTACCCTCTGCAGGACGTGCGCAGAAATCAACAACCAGGAGGGAGAGTGCCGTCACGATGACGAGGCTAGAGCTCTCAGCGCCGTCTGGGTAACGGTAGAGTTCAACAAAGCTTTGGAGAAGGGTTACGCCATCTGCAAAATTTACGAAGTGTGGCATTTTGAAAACAAAAGCGATTCCGTCTTTACGGAATACATTAACACGTTTCTAAAGAGAAAACAGGAAGCGTCGGGGTACCCGCCCAACGTCGGAGACTGCAAGAGTCGAGAACGTTACATTCGTGACTACGAACTCCATCAGGGCATCAAATTTGATCCTCAGAAAATCTGTTTTAACCAGGCTTGGAGGCAAGTGTCAAAGCTCTGTCTGAACAGTTTATGGGGTAAATTTGGACAGAGGATAAATCTTCTTCAGACGGTTATAGTCAAAGACCCCGAAGAATTTTTCCACCTGGTGTTTTCGGGTCAATGCGATGTGGAATATTTCGCTTTTCTGAACGATACCGCCGCTCTCGTTCAATGGAAGTACAACAAACGTTGTCTTACTTCGCCGGGGAACTCGAACAATGTGTTTGTGGCCTCGTTCACCACCGCGTACGCGCGTCTGAAGCTGTACGGCTACCTGGAACTTTTGCAGGACCGCGTTCTGTACATGGACACAGACAGTCTGATTTACTCGGCAAAAGAGGGTCAACCCCTCCTTGAACTTGGCCCGTACTTGGGCGATCTAACGGATGAGTTGAACGGGGACGTCATTCAGGAATTTGCAGCCGCGGGCCCAAAGAGCTACGCGTACCAGACGCGACGCGGCAAAAAAGTGGTCCTGCGAGTCAAAGGGATCATCCAGACTCGAGAGTGCGCCGAACACATTCATTTTGACGGCATTAAAAATTTGGTGGTTGAATTTTTGCGAGGCTCGCGAGGAGAATCGCTGCAGGCGCCCCAGCGGATCATCAGATGGGATAAAAAGGGCTTTGTTTTGAAAAACTCTACATTCTCCAAACGGTTGCAGGTGGTGATTGATAAGAGACGTCTCTTTGGGGACGGGACCACTTTACCTTTCGGCTATTGATTGTAAATAGGGGGAAAAAAAAAAAAAGAGTCACAACCCGTCATGGAGGAGGTCAATTTTGACGACAGATTTACGGGTCCTTTTTCGTGTTTGATTGTAGGGCCCAGCGGTTGTGGAAAATCTTACTTTGTAAAAAGTGTTTTGGAAAATTATCAGCTTGTTTTGAATTTTGTACCCAAGAATATTGTATGGATTTACAGTAATTATCAACCTCTGTATTCTGATTTGAAGAAAATGAATAAAAACATTACTTTTGTGGAAGGTCTGCCCGATTCTTTTGAATACCCCTCTCTTTTCCCCTCTCACCTAAGCCATCTGGACGACGTGATGTTTCAAGCCGCCGATCATCCGGATGTGGTAAAAATATTTACGCAGTACAGACATCACAGAAACATGAGCGTTTTCCTGCTCACGCAGAACATATTTCATCAGGGGAAATACAGCCGCACCATCGGCTTAAACAGTAATTATCTGGTTTTGTTTAAAAACCCTCGGGATAAATTACAAATTAATATTTTGGCCCGTCAGGCTTTCCCCTCCCAGAAGGCGTTCTTTTTAGAAGCCTTTGAAGACGCTACATCGGACCCCCACGGGTATTTAATAGTAGACCTGACGCCGACTTGTCCAGAACGCTTGAGACTGCGTACGGGGATCCTCCCTCATCAGCGACCGGCCGTTTATTTACCCAAAAGAAAAATCTAAAGAACTAGCCCCTCATGTCGGCGCGTATAAAAAGAAACGTGCCTTTACTGCAGGCTCTCTATCACGCCACGACGAAGAAGCGAAAAGACATTCTCAAACACTGCTCTAAAGATTTCGTTCAGGCTCTGTGCGAGATCGCTCTCAATGTGTTGAAGGGGAATATTCCGTTATCCCCGGATCAGTTTAAAAAGTTGAAAAAGAAAAGAAAATTTATCAGACTGTTGGCCGATAAAAAAAGAGATTTGAAAGCCAAGCACAGACTGCGGAAAAAACAATCCGGAGGTTTCCTCCTCCCGCTCCTGGCTACGGTCGTACCGTCCCTCATCGATTTAATCAGCGGTCTGGCCGGTCGTCGATCGTGATTAAAGAGAATGAGGAACGCTCAGAAAATGTACTTGGTTTCTCCTGAACACGTTCACAGAGTGACTCGAGCCGAACCCTCCATCAGAGTCAGCGCTGCGGATGAATTGGATGAAAAAATGAGAGCCGTTCTGAACGATCATAGCCTGACCTCTTACGAGAAAATTAAAAAATACGCCAAATTACTGCACAGATATCTTTCTTTGGTGAAACAAGGGGAGAGAGAGCAGCGGTTGCTACAGCAACAGCTCCCGAGGCCTCTTCCTCCTCCGCCGGGGAAACGCGAAACTCCTGACCCTCAGAGCCCCTCACCCTCTGGAGCGGCGGCGGCGGACCCGTCCGCATTTGACGCTCAGAAAAAAGACGACGCCGAAGCGGAGGAAATTTTAAAAAGTCTGCCGGCCCGCGACCAAAAGAATGCAAAGTACATTCTCGGAAAAATTTCCCCTCAAGATGACAGTTGGAATTCTAAAGGGGAGTTTGTTTACAGAGGTAAAACCGTGAAAGGCTCTCATATGATAGATTTGATGAAATACCTTTCCCGGCCTTACAAGAAATCGTCGACCGTTCAGCCGACCGGCTGGTCTGAATTTTTACACGCTCTCTTTGAACTAAACATTCCTTCGTCGATGGTGACCAACCCCCAAGCGCGTGCTCAATACAGACGTATGAAGGCGTCGGAAGAGGACGTCACGTCGGACCGAGAGGAACCCGAGACGCGTCGTAAAAAGAAAAAAATTATCCTGTCTCCTCGTTGGCTCCACATGTGAAATGTGAAAAAATAAAACGCTTGTAACCGATATTTTTTTCTTCAATAAATCGTTTATTATAACCAATCGACGTGTACAGAGTATCGCTTTGTTTTTTCAAAACACGAGAAGCGAAAACTTTAATACCCCAACCGGCAGCATCCCTGCTTCGAAGCGCAGTAAATTCTATTTCTAAGACGTTGATTATACTTTTTAACATAGTCAAACACCATAAAATCGTGTTTTATCACATCGTCGCCATCGTACGTAGTTAAGACTTGATCAAAACTTAATCCGCAACCCCGTTGATGGAGATAATAAACGCAGTGATGGCCGCAAACGACGGAAAAGACGTGTTGAAGTTGATGCCGGTGATACACGATCTTGTTCGATCGCCTCTTCAAAAACTCGAGGATGGCGGTAGGATAAAACTTTGGCGGACGTCCGTACGAATCGAAAAACGTAGCGACTCCTCCCTTCTCCAACGTCAGAGCCAGCCAGTGCTGACCGGGTT
>NW_023416932.1:110163-114890 GCF_002922805.2 Oryzias melastigma | reverse complement strand
TCGTTCAGATCCAGGTAACGGTCCCCGTCCCCCGGGACAAAAAATTCAACGGGCCCTTTTTCTGTGATGGCTGACACGGGCGATATTTGGCAGTAAATTTTGTCCTCGATGGACAGCTGCGTCATGGGTGCTGAAAATAGATCGAGTTCACCCATAGTGCATTCGGTGGATTTTTGATGCAGCAGAGCCATGGCCCCCCTCGCCCTAAAAGATGTCTGCGGAGCCTGCGTGCTTCTTTCTCCTCTTGCCGGCGGCGACTAATTTTTTCCCTTTACCGCGCGCTCTTTTATGGCCCGACGCAGAGACCGATCGTTCCCCCGGAGGCCTTTTCTTGGGTCTTCGGGCCAGCACCGCCAGCCCTCCGGATCCTTGTTGCTTGTCGTTTCTATTTGGGTTAATTTTTGACACGGTTCTCCTAAACACATCCGTGGCTAAGTCGCTGGCCGCCGCCGACAGATGGGGTTTGACGATGGAAAATGCGGGTTTCAAAAGGGGTTTCACAAATGAAAAAGTCGGCTAAAAATAGATCCGAGTCCCCTTCCGTACATGACGGGTGCTCCGTAGAGACCCGGTAAACCTCCCCCGACTTGGCTGTCGTAATAACGCACAAAGCGCTGCGGGTCTTCTCTCACGCCGACTAAAACCATGATCAGTTTTTTATTTTTTAATTCGTCGTCCTTCCTCACCTCGCTTTTAGCAAGCAGGTCTGCGGCGTAGCAGATACTGACTGACGTACGCCGGAACTTCTCGTTTTATACTCTGGGTCTGAAGTGCAGCGTTACGATACATTTCCCGTAAGCAAATTCAACGTTTTTGTTTTGATCGTTCTTTATTTCCACCTGTATGTTTTCGATGTGACGTTTAGCCACCGGTAAATAATAAGCCGGGTTAAAACGTTTCGTGACTATATCTCCGTATTCCCCTTGTACTTCCAACGTTCTCAACGGAGGCGCAAACACATCTCCGACCATCTGAGGCGCCACTACATCGCTGTAGCAGAATAAATGATAAAAGCCCCCTCTCAAATCCGCCGAAAAAGGAGCCTGCTTTCGGACAAATAAAAACCACTCACCCGGTCTCATGCCCATGATGCGAGCTAAAGTAGAGTGAAAACGTATGTGAAACATTTCTTCCGCTTTGAATTCGAAACGTTTCAGAATCACGTTGTAGGACAGATAGCTGTCCGAATTAATTTTTCTAAAATGGCGTTCAAGCTCTGCTCTAAAAATTTCGATGGTTTCGTAGCGCCCCGCTCTTATCCTCTGCACGTGTATCGTGGATTTTGTGTTTGGTTTTTGAGTTTTTTCTCTCCATTCAAAGTAGGCCTCATTATAGGGTACGTTGAAAAAGGTGATGGGATAGGAAATTTACGTCAGAGCTACTTCCCACTCCTCTCGAAAGTCAATGTGATGAGGTAAATCGACGCGAAAGCTAGAGCTTCTGTTGTCCTTAAAAACGTCTAAGCTGGCGTTAGACGGTAAAGTGATGTAGAAGCCTTCTTTACCGTGTCTGCTCATGATGAAAAATAAGGCAGTTTGAGAGTTGGTCCGTGTTACGTCCCCAAAGGGGAAAAGGTGTAACATATAGAAAAATAAACCGGGAGGGATCAAATAAGATTGGCAGCTGGGCCGTTTATTTCAAAAACTTAAACTAAACCCAACACAAGTAGTCAAAATGAGGGGAGAAGGTTTACAAACTCAGAATCTCAGGCTTTTTAGCATCAGGTAGACATTAACATAAATCCAAAACCAAAAGCAAATCACAATTCTCAGGAAAAACCAAAGTCCCAAAACTAAATCTACAGGAAGGGCAACACCAGGCAAAACAGGCTTATCTAGGAGCTGAGGCCGACAACAGGGGCAGGCTGAAGAAACTGATTCCCACTGGAATTTCAGCCGCCACTTCATCCAGGTTGGGCCTCTTCTTTTATATCCTCCCATTCTGGCCTGGTAATTGGTGAGTGTAGGGAGGAGAGATGGTTTCCTTGAGGGGGGCGGAGCCAACAGCAACCATTGCAGGCTTTTCAAGGAAGCTGTAAAACAAACTAAACAAACATACATGCATACATACATACACACACACAGGCCTAGCAGGCCAGGGGCCGTAACAGTCCGTCAATTATAGCTTTTTTAATTGCGAGGCCTTGATCCAGCTGTTGAATTTTTCGGGCCAATTTTTCCATTTTACCAAGACCTGCTTTTCACCCCTCACCGTACGTCTGCCTATAATTTTCTCTACGTGATATGTGTGATCTTTTCCTATTTTGACTTTCTGCATTTCAGCCTCATAAAAAGAGCCTTTTATGGGTTCGCGGTCGTAATCTTCGAGTTTGTAGACGGGCGGCGTGCGAGGAAGAGTCCCTGCTACGGTGAACACTTCGTCCGTAAAACTCTGCTCGTATTTTTTGTCAAACTTGCCTCTCAATTTTGATATTCTTACCGAATCTCCTTTTTTAAATTCCATCTTTATTTTTTTGTGACGATCGGGAAACGAGCCGTAGAGATAGCGAAAAACTCGCGGGGCGTTTTCAAAGGTGACATCGGCCGGGGCCATTTTTATGCTTTTGTGAAAACTTTTACTATAACCCTCTACCAAATCCGGCAAAACGTCCACGTAACGCCTCGTGTTGTTGGCCGTAAAGAATCTCCACATTCTAGTTTTTAACGTTCTGTTAAATCTTTCAATCACGGAGGCTTTTAAATCGCTGGCTGTTGCAAAATGTACGATTCCGTGCTTTTTCATTAGACTTTGAAAACTTTTGTTGAAAAACTCTTTACCCGCGTCCGTTTGAATTTTTTCAGGAATTTGACTTTCTTTAAAAATGGATTCGAAAGCTTTCGTTACATCATCGGCCGTTTTTTTCCGCAAAACGCGAACGTAGGCCTTTTTTTAAAATACGTCGATGACCGTCAGTAAATACGTTTTTCCGTCGTTGTGCTCCGCTAAAGCTTGCATGTCGCACAGATCGGCTTGAAATTGGTTCAACGGTCTGGCTACAAACACTCTGTTCCTGGGAAAATTGACTCGGGCCGGTTTGTGCAAAGTATAGGTTTCCTGCTCTGATAAAAAGTCTTTCACATCCACCAACCTGATGTTTTTCCCCGTTTCTTCCTGCACGGCTGCGCGTAATCTCTCCGGACCTCCAAAACCTCCAGGATGGGAAGGGTCATAATTAGGGTTGGGCACCGAAGTTCGGTTCCAAGTAGGAACCGTTATGATTTGCGCGGTTCTACCGAAACCGAAAGATGCGGCTGCAAACGGTGCCGGATTTCGGTTCCAAATTTCATTGAAGTTTCATTTGTCTGTGGACATGTCAATCACTTGTACTCCCTTCTGATTCTTTACGATTCAGCCTATCTATTTACTTTCTTGTGTTCGTGGGCGGGCTCATATAAAACTGCCGAGATGGTCGGCTTCCGCAACGTCGGTGGGCGGGACTTTCGCTGTGAATAGTGGAGTTTCCGCAATTTTTAAACAACGCTGGAGCCCCATCCCAAAATGAAACAATGAATCGTTTCCTCCTTGTTGGGCTGCTAATAGCAGAAAGCTCGGCTCGGCTCCGCCCACCACCACAGCGGGTCATCAACTGCTGCGCTTTGCAGCCGTGTGATTGCCATTTATCTTCCGCCTTATTTTATTGAAATAAAATATTGCTTTTGCCCAAAAACAACTGCAAATAAATGCCACATTCCTGATTTAATTTAATAAAATATCAGGCTAAAATTTCAAAGACGTTTAAGTTTATTTAAGACGGAGTTTTATATTAGTGTAGCGGACTGAGTTCTGCTGGGTAACTGTATGGGTGCATTCTGGATTCCAGGGTTCAGTGAATGCACCAGTAGGAGACGCTGATTGGCCCTTGTTCTGTCACTCAGCCTGTTGTCGGGGGTTTGGACTGGTTGGGCGCAGCTATTCGCTGAATAGGAAAAAGAGGTGGGCTGTGCAGGCGCGAGGGAATGAGAATGTTTTGGGGGAAGCGCTCTCCCCTGTTGGTTCGGTTCTGAAGTTGCTGCAAGTTGTACGCCGTTGGTTACGGCCGACAGTAACCAGAATAAAGAGCATTAAAAAGCTTTGGAGTTTCGGTGCATCAGTCTGGAGGGACGCTACATTATGCTTTATATTACATGCGCACAGCTGCACGGCAGGAGGGAGTCTGCGCTTGTTTGAAGCCGTTCTGCTTTCGGTTTAGGAAGATAAAGGCACTATTTTTTATTACTGAAGTACCGCGATAAGCACCGAAAGGGAACCGAAACCGAAACAAAAGAACCGCGCTAGAACCGGAACCGCATCAGAACCCATCGGTGCCCAACCCTAGTCATAATAGGCTTTTTTCAGGATTCGTTTTTCAGACATCCCTTCACACCGACCTCTCTAAAAAGAGACTGAGACAAAGGACTCGGTTTGATGCAATTTATTATACATCGTCGTACAAAAGTCAAATGACGCACAAACTTTTTTCTTTTTTATCAAAAAACTAATCTACGTGCAAACTTTTTTTCTTTTTAATATAAAAAGCAAAAACTAATCTACATGAATGAAGAGTTACATACATGTTTTAAAAAAAGCAAAAACTAATCTACATACAAGTATCTTTTTTTTAATAAAAACAAAACTAATCTACAATAACGGCGAGTTACATAGGTTACACATACTTCATTTAAAAAAGCAAAACTAATCTATATACAAGTTTCTTCTTTTTATAAAAACAAAACAAATCTACAACAACG
>NW_023416932.1:109535-109787 GCF_002922805.2 Oryzias melastigma | reverse complement strand
ATCATCTTCACAACGTCGCCTCCTGTATGGCGAGCGGCAAATTTCAGTTCGTACAGCAGAGCGTCGGTCACTCCCAGGATCCTCGAATTGTCAAAGAGAATTCCTTCCTTATACAGCAACATTCTGACGGCTTGGGTATATTCAGGAGTCAGCAGTTTCTTAACTAGAGTCTGAAAGTGGATGTCAATAAATCCGTCTTCGATGTCAAACAAGCAGGGATGTTGGGTCTGGCTCGGATGGTCAACCTGACAT
>NW_023416932.1:100294-108488 GCF_002922805.2 Oryzias melastigma | reverse complement strand
CCTCGAACATTGTGCGGTACACCCCGCAGCTGGAGTTGAAACTTTCCAACCTAAAAAAGGCCTCATCTTCTTTGGGACGATGCACGCGGACTCTAAAAAACCAATGATCGCTGGACGAAGACTTTGTTTGCCAGAGCGCGCTGAACGTTGTTCCGGACTTGGGGGGTTCCATAGGCTCTGCAGAGCTCCGCTCGTCATCCATTTTTGACTGCTTCGGAGACGGAGGTGAGTTGTCTTCTTAATCGGTGTCTGAGTCCTTTCTATCCAGCATCATCAGTCTGAGCACGGACCAGTCATTGGAGGTGAACGTGGCCGCCATCAACAAGCATCCGGACGGATTCACACCGTCTCTCTGATACATCCACAGCTCCCCCAGCTCGTACATGAAGACGTAACCAAAATATCCGGTGCGGCCGGCCTCATCAAAAAACCACTCTCTTTGAAGTTCCCCTTTGGGTGGAGCTTGAAAACGGCAAAGATACTTTATCTGTTTCTTGGGAGCCTCGGGCGTTCTTTCTCCTCTTCAACAACCTTGATGATGGAAACAGGCGTTCTCCAAATGAGGGGTGATTCCTCCCGGCTTTCGAAATCATCTTGGCGTGCCGGAGACTCAGCCATGGTTTGTCTTTTGTTTTTCTCAATAGGAAGAGAAGATAGTCGCTCTTTTAGCCGCAGCTTCCACAAAGTTCTGCCGACGACTAGGACTCTTCTTCATAAACTATCCCGTCACTCCGCCCACTCCGGATCAAGGAAGGGAGGGGCGGACCCGTCATAAAAAAGGGCATCCGGTCCCCCTCCCTCTCGCGCAGGCAGGAAGGCACTCAGGAAGGATGACACCTCTCTTGGAATGCAGAGACTCGGAATCCCACAGGGGTTTTATATAAAGTTTATATCGATTTGATATCAAGTTTATATCGAATAGATATAAAGTTTATATCGATTTGATATCAAATTTATATAAAGTTTATATCAATTTGATATAAAGTTTATATAAAGTTTATATCAAATTGATATCAAATTGTTACGTCATCACATCGGAATGTAGAGGTCAAAGGTCACCTGTCAAAATGAGTTTGATGGAAAGGACATACTATATCTCTCTGCTGAGTCATGGAATCTACAGGAAGTACTGTCACCAATCTGGAGTGAGTTTATTGCAACCGTTCACCTCTTTCCACGCCTCGACCACGAGACCGCGGATGTAAACAGCTTCTATTGTAATAACGCAGGAGAATTGTACAAGTCATTGTTGAAGTCTTTGAGGGAGAACCATTCCAACATTTGATGTTGATGATGATGACGTCCGAAGCTTCACTGTCTGGCTGTACCACGTGACTGATTCATGAAGTGGTTCAGATTAGGAATCCTTCAGGCTCCATTCAGTGAGACTCAGTAGATTTAGGGGAAACTGATGTTTAAATAATAAAAAGTCTCATAAACAATGATCACTTGCCGCATCTCAGTGTTACAAAAGTGCAATCATCATCCACAGTGGTCCTTAATTCATCGCTGGAGTTACATTCTAAAAAAGTCTTATGGGTGTAAACCCCCAGTTAAATTTAGTGATAAGACGTTCTGTATTGAAGCTTCATGGCTGCTGCCGGAGCAGAGGAGGGAGGAGGAGTTTCTCGCTACGCAGATGCTCCTCGCGACTTTTCACGCCGTCATGAATCCTGCAGGCTCCATTCATAATGCGGGTGTTTGATGGAGAGTTACAATTGGTGAGTTTAGAGATAGTTCGGACTGAGGTAGAGATAGTTTGGAGAAAGTCTGGAGATTTAGAGAAAGAATAATAATATTACAATTAATAATAATAAAACAAATATTCTGTACCTTCAAACCTTGATTTGATCTCAGTGTTATTAAAGTAGAATAATTGTCCAAACTCTTCACACTGAGACACTTCATTGTCACACATATATGCTTTTATTAAAAAAAAAAAGTTTTATTTTTTACATTTTATTTTTCATTGAAGCACCCTTTCACTGGTGAAAGGGTGAATTACTGGTTTAGAATTACTGGTTTAGAACCAGCACCCCTTAAATCTAAATCCATCCATAATCTTACCTCACTTTAAATGATCATTTTTATCATTTATTTTCCTTTCAGTTTGAGAATCTTTTTTTATTTGTTTGTATCAATACATAAGCAAACACAGATAAAGTTTACAGCAATGCACGTTTTATAAACTTTATTTTGCTGACATGTTTATTCATGGTCTTTTTTCAAAATGCCACATCAAATTCTGCGGTTATTCTTTGTGTCCATTAGATGTTCTCAAAGAGCAAACGAAGCTTCATGAAGCATTGGTCTGGAGTGAACCAATTGAGAGAAAGGCTTCAGAGCTTCAATAAAGTTTCATCTGCCCATCACTGGACTTTGGCCTTCTTGAAACCCACTGGTACTTCCTCTTTGGAACATGGAAGTAGGGGGTTTGCTCAGTCCAGTTGTCGGGCTGAATAGCGAGACGTTCCGGCAGCGATTGGAGCAGAGAAGCAGAGATATATAGGAGGACAGACAGGTGCAGGTGATCAACGTGATGAGCTGCAGCAGCTGCCATGACACTTTCAATGCCATCAGACTCTTTGTTTTTGAGTCTTTTTATCTGTTAATTCTTCACAAATGTTCAAACTCACTATTTCAATTCTTTGTTCATTTAATGACCATTGAAGCAGAAAAACAGAAGTCTCTGGTTCTGAGGTTCTGGGTCTATGGTAGTGACAGTTGCTTTAACAGTCAGACTGAACATTTTCAAACACACACTCATTTCTACACACAACCTAGAAGGAGATTTGAACAAGCAGACTGCAGATGTGTGACATAGGGCGACAGTGGCTCAGGCGGTAGAGCGGGTCGGCCAATGATCGAAGGATAGGCGGTTGGATTCCCACTCCCGCCAGCCAAGTGTCGTTGTGTCCATGGGCAAGGCACTTAACCCAACTTGCCTCCAGTGTGGCTCCACTGGTGTGTGAATGCGTATGAATGTTCCGGTGATGGTCAGAGGGGCCGTAGGTGCGCACTGGCAGCCACGCCTCTGTCAGCCTGCCCCAGGGCAGCTGTGGCTACAGTAGTAGCTTACCAAGTATGAATGAGGTGTGAATGAATAATGGATACACAAAAGCGCAGATAAATCTAATCCATTATGGTGAGAGTTCAGCTGCAGTCTTTGCTGTTTACTTTACCTGTGATTTTACTCACATTCTTCTGTTATTTTACTCTCTTCTGTTTTTCACATACAAAGTCCCAACTTGTCCTAACTTGATTAATAGCACAGTGATGTAATTTCCTGTAAAGCATAGAGACTCTTTCAGGTGTCGGATTACAGGAGGAGGCTAAAAAAACACGCATAGAGGGGGCGGAGCTCTGTTCAGGTGTTCCTGAATCAGGAAATTGAGGAAGCAGATCTGGAGTGTAGCAGTCTGGACTTTCAGCCCTTAATAATAAATAAAACCAAGTCTTTTTCCTGAAATCAGCCTGAAACAGGAAAGAGGCGGAGCTTGAAGAACCATCTCTGCTGGTCTTCCAGGATTCAGAGAACTGTAGTTACATAAGTTACTTTCGTTTTCTCCATGACGGAGCAGGAGGAGACGAGGCTCCAACTTTCTTCTTCTTCATGGTGAGTCTTTGTGTTTTCTGTCGTCTTCTCCTTCATGATGAGGTAGAAGAGCAGCAGAGGAAGAACTCGGTCTGAACTTGTTCTTCTGTTCAAAAATAAAAGTTCTTCAAAAAACATCAGCTAAAGGTCATTGGAGGTCACCTGAAAGAGAAATGAGATTAAGTTAGTGGGGGGTATATGTGCATGTGTACGTATAAGTGTGTGTGTGTGGGGAGGGGTCAACTAGCAGAGAGGAGGGGTGGTTTTGAATAGAGGAAGTGTAGCGCTGAACACAGACAGAAGCTCATTGGCTGATTCTCTGTGACATCACATCAATCATGTTCCTCTGTTTGGAGGTTCTTCTAAGTTCTGCTCTCAGCAGCTTCAACAGTGATGCAGAACTCTCTTCAACCAATCACTGAATCAGAGTCCAGAACTGCTGGTTTCTACATCTCAGTCAGAGGAAGAATGAGAGGAAACACAAGAGAAGAGCCCATCAGTGGAGGAGCAGCTGATCTGTTAGTGAAGGAGGATCAGAGCTGATGATGATGAGGGTTTCCTCTGCAGATGAAGGCTGGAAGAAGGTGTGTGTGAGCTGATCCAGTGGATCCAGTCAATCCAGCAGCATGGATCAGTGTGAGGACACACAGGAGGGAGCCCCTCCCTCTAAAAGCACTCTGTGTGGGGAAGATGAGAGCCAGAGCAAAGCTCAGAGGTGAGATGAACATCTCTAACTGTCCAGGACTCTTCTCCATGTCAGAGCTCAGGACTCACACCAGCAACCGCCATTCTTCACAGGAACCAACCTGGACCTGGACCTGGACCTGGATCTGGATCTGGATCCAGCTGTGTGTCCTTCAGGAGTGACAGATCAAAGGGTCAACCTCCTCTCTTCAAAGCCATCAGTTCAGGAGTGGAACAGTAAGTGTTTGTCAAAAACATGTTATGAATTTAACTGAAATAAACTTATGCAGGGTCACACAGCTGATTTTAACAGACTGTCTCAATGCAGATTGGTTTGTTCTTGATCTGAGTTCAATAGTTGAAACATGGAAGATAATCTGATGAACCTCCATAACAAAATAGTTTTGTTTTTAATAAAACAAATGTTTTCCCATCAGGTTCCAACAGAGATCTGGATCTGGATCCAGCTGTGTGTCCAACAGGAGTGACAGATCAAAGTATCATCCTCCTGACTTCAAGTCCATCAGTTCAGCAGTGGAACAGTAAGTGTTTGTCAGAGTTAAAGGAGTCTGGATAATAGTTCAGATGATCAATGGTTTTCAGATGAATGACTTGAGTTCTGGTTCAGTTCTTGATCTCTCTGATCAGACTCTCTTGGATCATCATATGTGATCAGATCTTTTCAGTTGATCTTCTGAGAGTCTCTGAGATCAGAGATGTTGGAGAAACTTTAAACAGAAATGAATCTTTCTACATTTTCTGATCTGTACAAATGTTTGGATCAGAAAAGAAACTGTTTTGTCAAATATGTTAATGATAATTTTTTTATTTTCTTAATTCTTAATGACAATCATCCACTACATCTCTGAGTCCTCTATTTAGGTCCACAAAAACCAGAGCTAATATTTAATGATCATTTAACAATAAATGAATTTACCCTCAATAATGTTATTATAATTTGTCCTTAATAGAGGAATTAAAGTAACCCTTGATTCTTTGTGCTCAGTTACCAACGGAGAAACAATCTAAACAATTGTAGCATTCAAGGGGTGAATATGAAGTATTCTATCCCAAAGTTGGTTGAAAAATATACATTTTATTAAACTGAAATTTAATAAAATTATCCTCGGGGTACCACCTTTGTAATGAAGGAAAATATTACTCATTAATGATCAGCCGCTACCTCTATTCAATAAATTAATAATCAATTAATCAGTCTCTTAACTTTAGGTCATTTGTACCCTTTGAATTAAATTTACCACAAAAAAGAATTGATGACACCGGAACAATGACGTCCTTTTGAATATTTATTGAATAACATGAGGTGAAACAAGCAGAAACGCTGGATGTAAAAGCATGGACATATGTGGAACGTAGAATATAGCTTTAACTAATAACTAGAAATAGGTAAATGAGAAGAAAAGACATAAAATATTGAGGTGAAAAAGCTAAATGTGTGGATGCATTAAGTGTGTGTTGTGCATAAAAAGGGTGGTGTTACTGATCTGAGAATAAGCTATTCTTAAAAGGAGGAATTCAAACGGGGCAAAGATGTTACTCTTGCAAAAATAGTTAATCTTTGTTCTAACCACCAGCAGTTGACTATATGAGCGAAGTTCGACTTCTCACCGGCGGTCTGTAGGTCTGCTCTGCTCTGCCAGGAAGGGTGGTTGATCCCGTTCCTGGCTGGATGGTTGAGGCGGGCCGTGGAGGCGAGATCTGCAGCCAGGTGTAGAAGGAAAGGGAACCTGCGGTTCTGCTGGTTCTGCTCTGTTCAGTCACTTAGCTTCTGGGGTGGTCGAACGATTTCTCTATTCCGTTTTGTGACCAAAAAGTATAAGTTGCAAAGCTGGCCGGACAATGAAACTTATCGACTGGTCTAGCATTAAAAATCAGTTTCAAAATAAAAGCATCAAAAATGGTAAAAAGTTGGAATCAGTCTATGAAATAAACGGAAGACAAAAAGGTTGAAAAGGAAGAAAGCGCGCGAGAAAAACGTGATCTTAAGACTGGAAGAACTTAGATGTTTCTGTTCTGTTCCTGTTCTGGCTTCAGGCTTGTTAGACCCTCTTGGCTTGTAAGGCCCTGCTCTGGCTTTTGAATGAGAGAGGCAGGGCCAGAATCGCCCAATCAGTGAGGATTTGAGGTGTTTTACGATTGGAGGTAATTTGCATGTCCTAATGAGCTCTGGATATGCAAATATCAGGGGTGTAACTTTATTCTGGTCTCTGGATGTGTTTATTCTTAATGCTGAATTAACAACAAAAGGGGTTTCTATCAAACAATGTGTGGACAACCCTATATGTGTGTATGAATCCTATATGTGGTACATAAAACACTTCCCAAAGTCAGTCCACATAAACACAGAAAATCAATTCTCCAAGCTTTGACGGTTACACATGATTATTTCATGGATTTTAACCTCAAAGTAGTTGTGAATCTTCTTCTGTTAGGAATAAAGGTTTGATTACACACATGTAATAATAGGACATTTCTTTTGGAGCTGTGAAGAGATGTTTTATATGTTAGATTCAATTAACTAAAGTCCTGTCTTTTAAAACATGAGAAAAGTTACGAAGGGTCACATGTTTCACACAAAGGACTCTGAGTGTCTGTCAGGAATGCTTGCAGACTCCACAGGGGTCGACCTGCTGGAACCAAAAGATCCTTTGAAGGTGACAGGTTGAAGTTAACCAGAGTTTGGAATGCAAAATAGCCAGGGTTCTGGCTGGTTGATCAAGAGTTTAATGACTTAACATCCGAGTGGGAAATAGAGGTTTTAGACAACTTTACTGCCCCTCTGCTGGGAGAGGAACTCTGTTATCTTGAGAAGATGCACTCCAAATAAAAGTTGGGTGATCAAATGGTCAACACAGGTTATCACAGTTGTTTCCAAGGGTGGAATGCCACACAAGCTGACCAGGCTGCACAGTGGCGCAGTGGTTAGTGCTGTTGCCTCACAGCGAGAAGGCCCTGGTTCAAATCCCGGCTGGGGGATTTGGGACCTTTCTGTGTGGAGTTTGCATGTTCTCCCCGTACATGCGTGGGTTTTCACCGGGGACTCCGGCTTCCTCCCACCGTCCAAAAACATGCTTCATAGGTTAATTGGTGACTCTAAATTGCCCCTAGGTGTGTGAATGTGAGAGTGAATGGGTGTGTGATTGAGGTCCTGAGACACACTGGCGACTTGTCCAGGGTGTACCCCGCCTTCACCCATCAGCGGCCGGGTTAGGCTCCGGCACCCCGCGACCCCGGACGGGACAAAGCGGTCAGGAAAATGAACGAAAAAAGGTCAGCTGACCCTCTAGAGTTCATTATTATTACAGCAACATCTGTTTATTATTTGTTTTAAAGATATTCGATAAACTGGTGAAATTAAGAGTCAACAATTAAATTACAGCCTTTAATGATGTAATTGAAATATCTGGATTTATATTTTAAAAGTTATGTTTTCCTTTGTTAACTAGAGTTTTCTGACCGTTTGTTGCTTCTGCTTTTCTAGATTAAGGAAATCATTGTTTTCAAGTCTTTGATGTATTGAACACAATTCTGTATCTTTAGCTTTTGGTAAGAATAAAATGTCCAGTTGGTTTTGTAGTTTATTTAAATCAATAATTTAATCTGTTGACAGATTAGATTTTCTCAAGGATTGTTCACAAACATTTGTTCTCTGTTGCTTTCTTCCTTTTAGTCTTAGAGAATGTTTTATTTTGAAATTACCTCCTTTAAATTTGAACCAATCCCATTGACTCATGAGAGGTTTCCGACTTTTACTATTGGTAGTTAATCATTTGTGCAGACACAAAGATCTTCCAAAAGCATGTTGTTTTGGGACCTTTCTGTGTGGAGTTTGCATGTTCTCCCCGTGCATGTGTGGGTTTTCACCGGGGACTCCAGCTTCCTCCCACCGTCCAA
>NW_023416932.1:87657-91722 GCF_002922805.2 Oryzias melastigma | reverse complement strand
TCCATCTGAGTGTTCAGGAGTTTCTGGCTGCTCTTCATGTCCACCTGAACTTCATCAACTCTGGAGTCAACCTCATGGAGGAAGAACAACAGAAAAAGTCTTGGTTTTCTAAATTTTTTGAAAGCAGTCCTGGACTGGACTGTCCAGTCCAGTTCTATCAGAGTTCTGTGGAGAAGGCCTTACAGAGTCCAAACGGACATCTGGACTTGTTCCTCCGCTTTCTCCTGGGTCTTTCACTGCAGACCAATCAGAATCTCCTACGAGGTCTGATGACTAAGACAGGAAGTAGCTCACAGACCAATCATGAAACAGTCCAGTTCATCAAGAAGAAGATCAGTGAGGATCTGTCTGCAGAGAAAAGCATCAACCTGTTCCACTGTCTGAATGAACTGAATGATGGTTCTCTAGTGGAGGAGATCCAACAGTTCCTGAGGTCAGGACGTCTCTCCACAGATGAACTGTCTCCTGCTCAGTGGTCTGCTCTGGTCTTCATCTTACTGTCATCAGAAGAAGATCTGGAAGAGTTTGACCTAAAGAAATACTCTGTTTCAGAGGAGGCTCTTCTGAGGCTGCTGCCAGTGATCAAAGCCTCCAACAAATCTCTGTAAGAACTCTCATGAAAATCATCTTTAATGAACAAATTAATTTGGGTGAAAAAACAAAGGTTTCCATAACTGCTGTCTGTCTTTGTTTTCTTCAGACTGAGTGACTGTATTCTGTCAGAGAGAAGCTGTGCAGCTCTGTCTTCAGTTCTCAGCTCTCAGTCCTCCAAACTCAGAGTTCTGGATCTGAGTTACAACAAGCTGCAGGATTCGGGAGTGAAGCTTCTGTCTGCTGGACTGGAGAGTCCACACTGTAAACTGGAGAGTCTCAGGTCAGATTTTATTCAACTGTTTTTCTCTTTTTCAGAAGACATTGTCACTGTGCTCACCCGGCTGTGGCGGGCGGGGTTCTGTCCCATGGCTAAGTGCTGTGGGGTGTTGCCCTTTGCGTTCCGGGCTGGGTGGGCAAAGTGGCGATGCCCTATGTGGTGCCAAGCTACATTTTGTTTACTCAGTTTTTTATTCCATGATTTTACTGTTTTCATATGAAGGGTTGAGGCTCATACCGGGGGGATGCGGGGTGGGGCTAATGTGGGTTTCTTGGGTGGATGTTAGGATGATTAAGTGCATATGTCGGGTGGGTGTTGGGCGGAATTGAGGTGGGGTGTTGGTATGATTAACGTACTGTATGTATATTGCTTGTTTCTTTATGTCTTGTATATTTTTCATTTTTCTTTCTTATTGTTTTTATGTGCAGCACTTTGAGCTGCCTCAAGAAAATGAAAGGCGCTTTATTAATAAAAGTTGATTAATCGATATATGTCAATGAAGAAGAAACGGCAGACAAGTTGCACACAAGGTTAAAAAAAACAACAGTCTGCTAGAGTTAAAAATCCTGGATTTTCTTTACCTGGTAGTAACAGATGTCATCCTGGGTTTTTCACACCAGACTAAAGATGAGAACCTAACCAACCAAGAAAACATGAATCAATCACAGAACTGCAGATTTAAATGGACAAACATTTGCAGCACATTTCTGACCCATAGAGAAGCAGCTCCTTATGAAAATGCGTGAGGAGGTCAGACAATAGCGGACTGATAGGTTTTTCCCACAAACCTGGTTCTGGTGCTTATTTACTGAGCTTGGATCAGCACCAGGTCTTTCATTTCACATAGTTTTTAGGTCGGCTTTTGGTTCTCAGTCCGTATGCCTCTAAAGACAAATCTTTGCTTAGATAGAAGAGCCTCTGCAGGTAGTTTTTATGCAAGACTGGGGGCGGGGCTAAAGGTTCAAAAGAAGCACTATGTTTGTACTTCCACTCAATAAATAAACTTCATATTTTTAAAATTCATTAATTCAGAATCATAAGCAGGTTTTTTTTCTGATGACCTCTGGGGACAGTGCTGATGCATTTTTCGCAAAACTGTAATGGGAACACTTTTTCCGAAATAAATGCCCTGCTTTGTATGAAGTGTCTGTCCTGAGCGCCGCACAGCGGACGCCATGAGAGATTAAACAGCTACACAGCACTTTATAAGTTGTGCGTCATGCGGAATCACGCACCTCCTCCATAATAAAATCTAGAGAATATGCAGAAACTACTTCCGGGTTTCCCCCTGTGTCAAAAACGAGATTACGAATCAAAGTCCCGTTATCCGATTTTCGTTTTTTCGTTTTGGTGCGCAAAACGAAAAAACGAAAAACGGATTGTTTTTCGTTTTTTCGTTTTGGATTTTGAATGGAAAAACGAAAAAACGGTTGTTTTTTTGTTTTTTCATTTCCGATTTTAAATTGAAAAACGAATGAACGAATGATACACGGATTTGGAACCAGCCCTGCTCCAGATTGTAAACTTGTCGTTAACATCTGCCGTTTTCCCAGAACCACTGAAAACAGCTGTAATCAAACCTCTCCTAAAAAGTCTAGACAAAACTCAAATGAACAACTACAGACCGATATCAAACCTGCCATTTTTAAGTAAGATCCAGTGGCGGGCCGTCAGGGCCTGCAAGGCCTTCTCTGCTGGCCTAAAAATATCTGAATCACAGACTGATATTATTATTTATTTCCGTGAATACGTATTCTATAATTCCAAATACTCTGTCTTCGTCCTTTCATTGCTGTCTCCCTGGTTGCGCTGCTTCCAGACGTGTATTTTCCTATTTCAAGATTCAAGATTCAAGAGATTTTATTTGTCGTATGCACAGCTTTCACCGACAACTAAATTTTGTTCCAGTGCAACCCGAACAAGATCAGACATACAACAAGAGGTACACAAATACAGTTCAAAGTTGACTGAGGTGCAGCAGTGAGCAGCGCACCTTTATAAGTGCGGGGTGTAGCTGGTTAACAATGTTGGGCGGGGCAGGGGTCGTTTGGTGACAAAAAAAAGTCGCATCTCAACACTGCGTACAATGTGTAGATACAAGAAAAAAACTACACCATTAACACAGAAGCACATATGCAGACACAACGCAGTACATGAGGATCAGTCGGTAGGAGGAAGTGGGGGAGGGGGGGCTGCCTGTGGTTCAGTCCAAGAGTGCAGCTACGTGGCGCACCTCCCAGACAATACACAGGAGGGGGTGAGTAGAGGGATGGCCGAGGTCAAGGAGGGATGAGCAGCAAGTATCATCCTTTGCACACAGCTGCTGTTTACATTCTGTAGAAGCGGGTATGTTTTGAGAAACCAAGGACGGCGTCCTCAGCCTCTGAAGGGGGGGTCCGATTAGATAACATTCTTTCAGGCACCAGCAGTTGTTTGTTCTGCTAGTTGAGTCCTCGACTGGTCTTGTTTTTGAGGCAGATTTTGATCCAAAATGTGGGCAATTTAGACCAGTCTACCCTCACTTCGGGCAGAAACTCGCTCCAAGTTGGCATTCATCTATGGCACAAGTTCCAGAATCGCGAGCACCCTGCTCAGGTGGGCAAGACACGCACAGTGCTTTTGATCCGCTTGTGAAAGTTTCTCATTTTGAGTCTCTACTCCCCGAAGGATCTTTCCACAGAGCTCCGACAGATCGCCTCTCTCCGTCTTCTGCTCCCAGACTGCCCGATAAATCAGAAATCCTCCGGTCCCCATTAGGAGGAATCCAATTATCAGAAATCCAAATAGGTACACATCCTCAACATCTTCCACAGACAGCTGGGCCAGACACATCAGCCTCCACTTGCCCCATGGATCGTTGGTGTATCCAGCCACGTGGGTTCCGTCTGGGCAGGAAGGGTCTGCTTTACCGTTCCTTAGCGTGGAGTAAATGTTGTCGATTGAATTCAGAGACCAGCTGATCAGATCCATTTTCAGAATGCAAAAGCAGTAGTTACAGCAGGTTGAAAAGTGCAGGCTCTGGGGTAGACAGGACACAAGCCTTGGGAGTGCTGATGACAGGAGGAGCGAGAGGAAAAGCGTCTGTCCTCGGCGAGAGTCAAGTAAGATTAACCAATCACATTGCAGCACCATTTGTTGCTAGGGTCAAAGAAATCTGCCCGGAGGCCTTCACAATCAGTTCAGCGGGCCCTGTA
>NW_023416932.1:81769-85646 GCF_002922805.2 Oryzias melastigma | reverse complement strand
TTTACTATTTCTTTTGATTGTTTCTTTTAATGTTTTATGTAAAGCACTTTGAATTGTCTCTGTACATGAAATGTGCTACACAAATAAATTTGCCATGCCTAGTCAGTTTGGTAGAACATTTCATTCACTGTCATTTTCAATCAGAGATTGATTAACACACCTAACATTTTTTCATCTGAATAAATGTATGCACACATTCAGTAGATAGGCTTACATATTAGCAGTTCCACAATGATTCCACTGCTCTGTTTATTTTAGGAAATGTGGTATTTTAAAGATATCACTTATTCTTTTTAAACCCATCTTCCAAACAGTATTAGCTTTACACATTTTAATCACAAAATGTTATTGTGACAAAATCTTGTTTTGATTATTTATGAAAGAAACATTTTTTTTTAAACTAAAAGTTTGATTGCTGCATATGACTTAACATACAAAATGACTTTTTTTTCCTTCCATAGAGCTGCAATTTTGTTTTCCGGCCAACAGATGTCACTAGTTTTTAATGTGTCAAATGCTTCACAACCCTGAACCATTTTAATACAATTTGGTTCAATTTGGTTCAGTGGTTCAGAAAGCTTTGGTTTCTCCATCTCTAGTCATCACTCTGGCCTGCCCTGGAACATTTGAAATTATTATGGGATGGCCACACGACCTACGGCTTGCGGGAATCTTGTGCCGAATCAAGAAAAATGGCAATTTTCACGTTTTTCAACAATATTGGAAAACGGAACTTTTGTTTGTCCTATTTTCACAAAACTTTAGAATCATGTCCATGGCAGGAGTCTACAACGACCCTAGGAATTTCATTGAACTTTGACCTTGGGAAGATGCCGCCATCTTGAAATGTTAAAAAAGCACTTTTACTCAAAGCTACAATAAGAAATACCTCCTGGGAGGTTTTAGAAGTTGTAGAATTTGAATGGCGTGCTCGTGGCAAGGTCGCAACCGCCACGGTTTTAGCTAGTTCGCACATATTTTGGCCGATTTGCGCAAAAAGGGTATTCGCGCGTGCGCAGGCTCAAGCTGAACGAAACAATATAACTTTCGAAACCGTAATGCGTAAAATGCGGCCCTGGTACGCAAAAAACCGTTGCGAAAAAAACTGCTGACTCAGCAAAATAAAAATAAAAAAGTTTGCAATTCGCAAACGAAACCAACATAGCTTTACTGGATATATCCATGGCTAAATTTTACATTATTATTGGATGGCTCCACGACCTACCACTTGGCGGCCATTTTGTTTCGAAATCTGACATTTTGGGAATTTTACAAAGTTTAAACGTACTTTCTGTGAGTCCAAATTTTACGAAATTTGACCCACATGCCACTGGTGTTAGTCTTCAACGACCCCTAAAGTTTCGTTGACCTTTGACCTTGGAAAGGGCCGCCATCTTGATTTGTCCAAAAAAAACACTATTAGCACCAGCTTCAAACAAAATAACTTTTAGGGATATTTCAATGCATTGCTATGATACTTTAATATGTTGATCCCAGGCTTAAGCTGTAACAGGTATAATATCATAGAATATCAACATATAAGGAATGTGGGCGTGGTTAGCAAATAACCTCCGTTGCTAAGGAGATCCAAAAATGTACTTTGGCCGATTCTTGTGAAACTGACGTCAATCTGTTTGGTGACCTCGGGCGAACAAAATATAAAATGGTTGCTAAGGAGATAAAACCAACAGAAAAGCCGCCATTTTGAAAAAGGTGCATTTTTAAGCAATTTCTCACTTACATCCCAAGTTAAAGCTTTAACAAGTGTTTTACCTTAAAATATGATAACATAAGGAATGTGGGCGTGGTTAGCAAATAACTGCCGTTGCTAAGGTGATCCAAAAATGTAGTTTGGCCGATTCTTGTGAAAGTAACATCAATCTGTTCGGTGACCTCAGGCGAACAAAACATAAAATGGTTGCCGTGGAGATAACACTAACAGTAAAGCGACCATTTTGAAAAAAGTGCCTTTTTAAGCAATTTCTCACTTACATCCCAAGTTAAAGCTTTAACAAGTGTTATAACTTAAAGTATGATAATATAAAGAATGTGGGCGTGGTTAGCAAATAACCTCAGTTGCTAAGGTGATCCAAAAATGTACTTTGGCCGATTCTTGTGAAACTAACGTCAATCTGTTTGGTGACCTCAGGCGAACAAAACATAAAATGGTTGCTATGGAGATAACACTAACAGAAAAGGCGCCATTTTGAAAAAAGTGCCTTTTTAAGCAATTCTCACTTATATCCAAGTCCGGCAATACAGTAAGGGGAGGGGGGGTTAGTGGTGCATAGTGGCTGCTTAGCAGGTGAGTTCGGGTCAAAGGTCAGCATTAAGGGTGGCGATGGTACGTAGGGGGGGGGCAGCGAGCGTGGCTTTGGTGCGTATGAGTGGGCGGGGAGGGAGAGGGCAGCGAGGGAGAGGGCGGGTAGCGACTGCGGGCCATCCAACGCCGCTTGCGGCTTTAATTGTGTTTAAAATACTATTAACTACAATGTGAAGTGAAAAGAAGAACTATATGAAATGGTTTGTTGAAAATAATTATTTTCTGTGTGTTAATATTTTGAGGAAAATGCCTAATTGGGTGGGAGTGGTCATAAGAGGTATATATGGAGGTACTTCTCTGTCATAATGGCAGTGAGGAACTGAACAGAGAAACAGGCAGAAGAAGTGCCAGTCTGAGATCTAAACACAAAGGAGGTGATTAGAAAAAAACTTGTTGGATTTATTTTTTCTGTCTGTCATTTTGCGATCAACCCTGCTTTATTTTTTGTACATTCTGAAGGCTTTATCAAAAGAAAATAACTGGAATCTCTCCTGGCTTTCCTCCTGTTTGGATGATTTTTCCTGGACTTTCTTAAGAGACCCCTGCGACAGTGCTGAGAGCCTGTGTGAGAGCCTGTGTCAGAAACCGGTGAAATACAAATATACTTGCCATGCCTTGACAGCCAGTTATCACATGACCCAGATATTTGATTTATTACAGTGTTACGGCCCTGGTGTATCCGGCACTCTTTGTGTATGGTTTGTATGGTTTGTGTGCTTGAGTTTTGGTGAATGAGTTGGTGTGCATGTGAGTTTTCTTTTCTGTAGGTGTCTTGGCTGAAAGCTGCAGCTCTGCAGAGTGTGGACCCGCCCATCTCCACCTGGACCTCATCACGCAATCAGCTGAGGACCAGTGACTGCAGATCCACACCTGCTTAAAAGAGCTGACTTCCCATCAAACAGTGGCAGCTTTTGTAACACCCTTTCTGGTGGTCAGCTTGCCCATGGTGAAACTCCAACTTTAAGTTCCAGTTGTCTTTCTTGTGGACTTTGGTGTGGAGCTTATTGTTGAGAGCCTGTGTCAGAAACTGGTGAAAGTTTGTGTGTGTGTGTAAGCATACTTTATAGACCTGGTGGGTCTCAGTCTGACTCTCATGTGGAGAGAATTTGTGTTCCTGTTTTGTATAGGTTTAACCCTTGTTTTATTTTGTTGAAATTCTATTTATGTTAATTTTGCAGCTAACAGCAATTAAAAAGCTGCACACTACCTCAGTGCTCCAGTCTGGGTTTCTTATTTTTTTATGTTACACCTTTTTCTCCCTTCCCCATGGTTGGGATCGTAACAACAGACACTAAAGATTTTTCCAGACAGTTTGAAGTATGGAAATGAATCCGTGTATCATTCGTTCATTCGGTTTTCAATTTAAAATCAGAAATGAAAAAATGAAAAACCAGCCATTTTTTTGTTTTTCGATTCAAAATCCAAAACGAAATAGCTATTGGTTTTTCGTTTTTTCATTTCTGATTTTAAATTGAAAAAACGAATGAACGAAAGATACACGGATTGAAATTACATATATTTGTCTTCTTTTGTACGGGAGATGGGGCTGCACGG
>NW_023416932.1:74907-77906 GCF_002922805.2 Oryzias melastigma | reverse complement strand
ATTGAGACTTTAGTTTTGAGCCTGTAGTTTATATTTTGTTCTTGTAAGTTTCTTTTTAATTTGCATATATTTCAAGTTCCAGGCTCCACGTACAAAACAAAAACTATCAAACATTTGTTTACCATATCTGACATTCTTGGAAGAACCATTGACTGTAAAAATAATGGACTCCTGGAGCCATGAGGTCCCCCATTGGAAATGCATTACCTCCACTCCTCCTGAAAGTAGGCCGCCGCTTTCACCGTCACTTCCTGAAACGGCTATCGCCATATTGCAAACATCTACAACCCATCTTCAGCGATTGGTCTGAGTCTCTGTGAGTCATAGCTGAGTTATGAATCTATAGGAAGTACTGTTACCAATCTTGAGTGAGTTTATTGCAACCGTCTGCCTCTTTCCACGCCTCGACCACGAGACCGCGGATATAAACAGCTTCTACTTTAATAACGGCGGAGAATTGTACAAGTCATTGTTGAAGCCTTTGAGGGAGAACTGTAGTGATAATTATGTCCGCTAGGTGGTGTCGGGTTCAGCTTTAACAGTATTTAGGCACAGAAGAAGAAATCTGCACGGCTGTCATTCACTGTAATCTAATGAGCTATATGCCAGGTGGCGTGAACACGGAAAATAAAAGACACTAAACTTGAAGATTATCGTTTTTCTCCTTTATGCTTCTACAAGAAACATAACATGGTACCAGGAGTGTCGTTCAAGCAGACATGGAAAGTGTGAAACCGCCGGAAGCTGTGAGTTGGAGTGGAAATGTGGACTGTGAGTGGAGGTCGTTCAAGCAGCGATTCCTGCTGTATCTTCAGGCCATCGGGCTGGATTCTAAACCTGATGCACGGAAGATTGCTCTACTGCTTACTGTCGCCGGACCACAATCTGTGGACGTTTTCAACACGTTCGTCTTTGCTGACGCCGGAGACAGAGATAAGTTTGACGCCGTACTTCTGAAGTTTGATGAACACTGTTCTCCGAAGAAAAATGAAACTTATGAGCGGTATGTGTTCCGTTCACGCCTGCAGCAGCTCACGGAGAGCTTTGATGCTTTTGTGACAGACTTAAAGTTGAAAGCCAGAACGTGTAATTTCGGCGTGCTTCAGGATTCGATGATCCGCGACCAGGTGGTGTTTGGAGTCAATGACCGAAAGGTGCGCGAGAGGCTGCTTCGAGAGACGGACCTCACGTTGGCGGACGCTGTGAAGATCTGTCAGGCTGGTGAGCTGGCCCTTCAGCATGCAAAGACGTTCTCTGACGGCCCCAGAGACGCGATGCCAGATGGCGCAGCGGTGGCCGTGGTGTCAAAGCGGAGGGACAAGCGACGCGCCGCGGGAGGACAGAAGACTGACTCAAACATGTTCAAGTGTAAAAGGTGTGGAACTGAGCACTCGCCAAAGCAATGCCCGGCTTTTGGAAAAATCTGTAACAAATGTAAAGGACGAAATCACTTTGCAAAGCAATGTTTTACTAGACTTTTGCAGAGTGAAAAGGGCCGTGTGAGGACTGTGGAGGAGTCATCCCTCTGTGACACATTCTTTGTGGGGATGGTGATGGAGGACGAGAACACATCTGCAGCTGAATCGCAAGAAAAAGTTAATGCTGTTCAACAAGATAAGTGGACCGTTCCTTTACAAGTTAATGGTGCAGTGGTCAACTTTAAGCTGGACACCGGAGCAAGAGCTAACTTAGTGAATGAAAGAGATCTCAGAGAAATGAAGGTAAAACCGCACATACAGCCAAATCCCAAGTCTCTTAAAGCATACAATGGACAACCTATTGTTACCAATAGAAAGTGTAATCTAACAGTCAAAGTTAAAGGAAAAGAACACAAGCTGACATTTGTAGTTGTTCCTGATGGACATGATTCACTACTAGGGGACAAAGCTTGTGAGAAACTTGGACTGGTTAAAAGGGTGTACCTAATAAATGACTCTGCATCTGATAATATTCAATCTATCGTGGAGCAATATTCAGATGTTTTTAAAGGATTTGGTGCTTTGCCTTACACATATGAAATACAGCTGAAAGAGGATGCAACACCTGTAGTTCATGCTCCAAGAAGGGTTCCCACGCCATTACGAGACAAACTTAAACAAGAACTTGACCGCATGGTCTCAATGGGAGTAATAAAGAGAGTGGAAGAGCCGACTGAGTGGGTGAACTCCATGGTGGTTGTTAAAAAACCCAATGGTGATCTTCGTGTGTGTATGGACCCTAAAGATCTAAATGCTCAAATTAAAAGACAGCATTACCAACTCCCAACCAGAGATGAAATCATCAGTGAGATGGCGGATGCAAAACTCTTCAGCAAGTTAGACGCATCTCAGGGATTTTGGCAGATAAAACTCCATGAAACTAGCACAAAGTATTGTACCTTCAACACCCCTTTTGGCAGGTACTCTTTCCTCAGAATGCCTTTTGGAATCTCTTCTGCTCCAGAAGTGATTCACAGAACAATGGAGAAAATAATTGAGGGGATTGATGGAGTTCGTGTGTACGTGGATGACATTGTTTTATGGGGCTCCACAGTGGATCAACACAATGAAAGACTCAAAAAGGTTCTTGAACGTATTAAAATGTCAGGACTTAAATTAAACAAAGCAAAATGTCAGTTTGGTGTACCAGAGATAAAATTTCTTGGAGATAAGCTGTCTAGTGCTGGTGTGAAACCAGATAAAGATAAAGTGAAAGCTATTCTAGACATGCCAAGACCAGAAGACAAAAAGGGACTTTTAAGAGTTCTTGGGATGATTAATTTCCTTGGAAAGTTTATACCAAACTTGTCCTCAAAAACCATGAACCTGAGATTATTGCTGCATAAGGAGTCTGAGTATATCTGGACTGAGTCTGATAAGAGAGAGTGGGAGGAGTTAAAAGCCTCTTTGACAACAGAACCAGTGCTGGCATTTTTTGATCCATCAAAGAAAACAAAGATCTCTACAGATTCATCCAAAAATGGAATTGGAGCTGTGTTACTACAGGCTCAAGGGGACAAC
>NW_023416932.1:45219-74091 GCF_002922805.2 Oryzias melastigma | reverse complement strand
TTTATTCATTTTTGTCGAGATAAAAGGAGCATTTGGGTGACGTCGCTGGAGATTTGCTCTGTGAGATAAGTCTTCTATCATTAATGTATGACTGTACTTTAAACCTGTTGATAGTTGTGTGCATACTACTTGTTAGTGTGTGGGGGAGTGGGTGTGTGTGTGTGTGGGGGGGTACTTCGGTTTGGGTGTGGTGTGGTGGGGGTGTGTGCGTGAGTGAGAACTAAGTCATGCAATTTACTAATGACACTTTTATATTATGACTGTATTGTTGACTGCCCCTCCTCCTTCTATCTCCCCCATCTTAACCCCCCCTCCCATCTCTAACATCCATCCCACTCTCTTCTTTTTTCCCCCCGTACAGTCCATCAAGAAACACAAATAAGCACAATTATATAATTATAAGTAAAACTGACCCTCAAATACCAAAGGAGTTAGTTTTTTTCTGAAGATCTGTAAACCATATTGTAACAGTAAAATCTATCCAACACTAGAGGCCTTCAGCTCTTACCTGTTTGCTCAATTCCTGGACAAGACAAGTAAAAAAAAAAAAAGTTCGTGGAACTACCGGCTGTCATGACTGCTCCTGAACACACTTTTCTGTCTGATTTCAGGTTGTACTGGTGCAGTTTATCAGAGATCAGCTGTGAAGTTCTGGGTTCAGTTCTGAAGAACAACCCGTCCAGACTGACAGAACTGGACCTGAGCTACAACATCATCCAGGATTCCGGATTTCTTCATCTGTGTGGTTTTCTGGAGAGTCCAGACTGCAGACTGCAGACTCTGAGGTCAGACTCCATGTTATAGTTTTGTTCAGATCAATATGATGACAAAGTTGTGTTGACACTAAACTGCAGACATGAGGCTGATGTTCTCCTGCTGCATGCTGACCATCTTCATGCTAAAAGCTGTTTTCTTCTTCTGAGCTTTAGTCCATTCACTGTGACAGAAGATCTCATGTTTGAATGTTTCTTTACATCTTTATTTCTAATGTCAGCAGCAGAGACCATTATTAGAATATTAGATATGATTATTGGTGATCAAGAAGGTCAATAATGACGATATTCATTTGCTGTAAAAGTGAAAATACTGAAATCCTAATTTATGTTGCAGTCCCAACAGGTGGACAAGCTTCAGTCTAGGGGGGGGGACACAAAAATGGACCATAACACATGAAACTGAACAACAGAAAGATAAGGAACACAGTTTTATTGAGAAACTAAACTGTGTCCTGTAAAGAAAGAACAGAAAAAAGGAATGATTAGTTTGCTGGCTCAAAAAAAAAATATCAAAACAAAGGGAAATGGAACCTTGGCCAAACATAACATAAATCAGGAAGTCTGCTTACCCAGCCACCTTGACCGTCGGAGTCAGCAGCTCTCTGCTAAGGCTGCCTAACAGAAGTCTACCTATGCAAAAGAAACAAAGCAAGCTCGAAAATAAAGACTGCCAAGGTCCATCCCCAAAACTAACATAAAAAACCCAGCAGTGCAAGACTGCCGAGGAAATAAAGAAGAAAAAAAACAAAACCAAACAAACCAGCACAACTTCCACTCAAAGATCTCCCGCTCCCGCTCCCGCTCCCGCTCCCGCTCCTGCTGCTCAGTCTTCTTCTCCTCTGCCTCTGCCTCCAGGTTGAGGGCCTCCTCTGGTTTAAATAGCCATCAGGTGGTAATCAGGATAATTGGTCCCCACCTGCCAGGTGAACAGAGCCACAGGGCAGGCAAAAGACGCAGCATGTCAGCCATAACACCTCCACGCCTAGCTTGTGAACATGGTTCCATTCTCTGCAAAATAAAGAGAAGCACATGTTCACAAGCAACGAGATAAAGCGTCAGCCATTATGTTTTCCTGTCCCTTGATGTGACGGACTTCCAAGTTGAAACCCTGCAGGATAAGTGCCCAGCGCATCAGCCGCTGGTTAGCATTTTTCATACGAGCAAGAAAGGGTTAGGGTCTGTATAAACAATGGTAGGGTGAGAGGCAGATCCAACATAGACCTCAAAATGCTAAAGGGCAAGAATTAGAGCTAAGGCCTCCTTTTGAATAGTAAAATATACTCTCTGATGCCGGTTAAACTTCCGGGAAAAGTAGGACACCGGGTGTTCGACTCCATCCTCTCCACTCTGTAAAAGGACAGCCCCAGCACCAGTTTCATAGGCATCCACAGCGAGTTTGAAAGGTCGGCTGAACACTGTTGCTGCCAAAACAGGAGCGCTTGCCAACAACGCTTTGATGGAGTCAAAAGCATGTTGACAGGTGTTTGACCACAAGAAGTTAACCTTTGGGCTGAGCAATCCCGTTAAAGGGGCGGCAACAGATGAGAAGTTCCTACAAAAACCCCTGTAATAGCCTGCCATTCCTAAGAACCGGCGCAATTCTCGTCGTGTCGTCGGGGGTGGAAAAGACATGATAGCCTCAACCTTGGTGTTTACTGGTCGGACCTGGCCGTGTCCTACAATCTTTCCAAGGTACTCTATGGTTGCCCGACCAAACTCACATTTGGCAAGATTTAGAGTCAAGCCCGCAGCACGAAACCTGTCAAACACTCCACGCAGCATTTCAATGTGGTCATCCCAAGACTCTGAATAGACAACAACATCATCCAGATAGGCTTCACAACACTCCAAACCTCATAGAACTGTGTTGACCAGGCGCTGGAAGGTTGCAGGAGCATTTCGAACACCGAATGGCATGACCGTATACTGGAGGAAGGCATCAAGTGTCACGAAAGCTGAAATTTCCTGTGCACGATGAGTTGGGGGCACCTGCCAGTAGCCCTTTAGTAGGTCAAGTTTTGTAACAAACCTGGCTCCACCAACATGATCTACACAATCCTCTACTCGGGGTGAAGGGTAACAGTCCGGTTTAGTGACGTTGTTAACCCTCCTGAAGTCAGTGCAGAACCTGTCAGAACCATCTGACTTAACTGCCAAGAGACAGGGTGAACTCCATGCACCAGAGCTTGGCATTGCAATGCCGTGCTCCAGCATGTAAGCCACCGGCTGTTCTAGTCGTGAACGCTTCTCTGGATTCACCCGATAAGGATATTGTTTAATTGGCAGGGAATCCCCTACATCAATATCATGCTCAATGATATCAAATCAAATCAAACTTTATTTATAAAAGCGCCTTTCATACTCAAGAGTAACCCAAAGCGCTTCACATTTAAAAACAAAACATACACAATAAAAGCCCAACCCACCCTTCACACACACACCCTCCCCATAACACATACACCCATGACCCCACACACAATGAATACTTAAAAAAAAAAAAATCTTGTAAAATGAACATAAGGCTTGGCTCTGCTATGAGGAAACAGTATTGAGGATTCTATCATACCAGGAGCCAGCTCGGTCAAAGGAACAAATAACAATGTAAACAATGCATTTCCCTGAAGTTTTATTGTGAAAAACTAAAGTGAGATACATTTTGAAAAACAGTTAAATCTGTTAATCTTTAGAGAAGAGACAAAGTTGTGATTCAAAAACCAAGTTGTCCTGCATGTCTCCATTGAAACAGCTTTTCCTGGTCTCAGACTGCAGAGACGTAACTGATGATGAACTCACTAGGAACTGATGGGATGGTGAACATAGAAACTTCCTTGCATTTTGCAAGTGTCTTGAAGCGCCCTTCATTCTGACTCCACCTGTCTGGAATAGGTGGTGGAGGACCCAAAGGGCAGGAGACCGGGCTTGGAGGCAGAACCTTCAAACATTTAATAAATAAACTGAAACATGGACAAAAACATGAGATCAAGAAAGGAGTGTCAAAACAGATCAGATGATCTGATAAGGAAGAAGTGAAAAGCAGACACTGAAATAGACTGAAGGTAATTCACTGAAATGAAGACGACTGTGAATCATGACAAACCTGAAGCTGGTGTGACTGAAGGACAATTCACAACAAAAATGACCAAACATCTGGACCATGAAAATAAATGGGGATTCATTTGACTTCATTTTGGTTGGAGCCAGAAGAAAGTCATTTTCTATGGATGACATCATACTGACTCGGTCCAGTTCTCAGATACTGTCAATGGTGTTTCCGTCATCCTTGTTGTCCCAGATGCAGCACCCTGTTCCTCCATAGTGACTTCTTCTGGGACAGCTCGTTCCTCTAGAGCGACAGCATCCTCTTCCTCTTTCAACCAGACTTTGGTCTTTCTCAGAGTTGTCAAATGAAAATGCATGAGTCTTCTAATGAGGATGTAGGAGACAGGCCAGCACCACAGGCTTTATGTCTTCTCATGTTGAGACATGCTTATCCAGGGTGTCCCTCATGGATTGTCTTGGTGTTCCAGAGTCTTTTATGGAGCTTCTCCAACCCATTGTTTTGTAGTTGTGTCTTCAGCACAGTCAGCCATGGAATGATGCAGGATATTGATGAGTTCCTGTCACCTGAAATGTCACTTCTTCCATTGAGAGCAGAGTTTCACTGATATTAGACACAATATCCCACTGTTGGAGGATCTGTGGAGCTTCTGAATCCTCCATATGAACCAGAGTAGAGTTTAAGGGCACGTTTCTGTTAAAGCATTCTCTGCAGCATGTGGAGCACTGAGTTCCACCTCGTTGGAACAGCCTGGATTAGGTTGTAACCTGGTAGGCCAAGTTCCCTCTAAAAGTTTGACAGATGCTGTTTGTCCAGAATGGAGTGTTGGAAATGTGTGGAACACGTCTTAATCATTGTAATGACATCTGTGTCACCAACTTGCTGCAATCACAGTTGAAACGGCTCCAGCTCTTTTTATTGATTTATTTTCTCTTTGAGCTGCACGTGGTTGGTCAACATTAGAGATGGGATTTCTGCAGGGTTCTCACAGGGTCTGAAAAAGTCTAAGAAACATTGAATTCATGAATGTGGAAATAATACCTTAAAAAAACCTAGAAATGTCTTGAATTTTTATATCTGAGCCTTAAAAATTGTGCTTCTAAAATTTTACTTTATCATGTTTCTAATAAAATATTAAAATTTTTTACTCTGAATTCTTTGATGAAATGATGTAAATAAAGAGCATCAGAACCAATCGTTATGCAGCGATACACTGGATGTCCACTGCTGGCTGAAAGACAATAGAAACTAAAAATAAGCTCTACAGCATCACAGTACAGAACACAAACAAAAATGAGAGAAGCTTCAGTTTGGATGATGGAGAAATGCACATTTAACGTGACATTGAAGAATAAAACATCTTTGAGGTTTATTACACGTCTGTCAAAAGAGACTTCAACTTGGATCAATGCTAAATCTACAAAGCACTTAAAGATGGAGCTAAAATTCTCCCATGATTCATTGCTGTTTGGAGCAGAGCTGAGCAGAAAGAGGAAGTGGACTTTTTCTGCTGATGGTGCAGAAACATCAGTTGGTTTAGATGCAGCCACAGGCTGATGTTTGACTTTCACACATCTGGACTTCTTTACTGAAGCAGCTGCATGTTGTCCTGAATGTTCCTGAATGTTCTTCTTCTCTGCTTCTGCTGGACTCTTCTGATCTGCTGCTGTTGATTCACATCTTTGGACTTTTCCAAACTTTCTGATCTTCTTCAGCTCTGAACTCTTTAGAAGAACTGAAGGATGAAAAACATGAACTTTGTCTTTAAATGAAACTCTTTTTTCTGGATTCAGGTTGAGGAACTGCTCGTTGTCAAAGATCAGCTGTGATGCTCTGGTTACAACTTTGAAGGCTAACCCATCCAACCTGACAAAACTGGACCTGAGACGTAACAACCTTAACTCTTCAGATGTTCAGCAGCTCCAGGATCTGGTGAAGAGTCCAAACTCCAAACTGCCGACTCTGAGGTCAGTAGAGGGTTGGAGTCAGTCCAGCTGCTTCCAGATGTTTGGTCCTAAAGTTAGTCTGAGAGCAAAGATGCAGAGTTTCCTGTGAAGCTGCAGCTTCTCAGTGAAGCTCTGAGGAGAATGATGACAGGCTTCAGGACAACAGTCAGCCAATCAGAGCAGCAGAAGCTCCAACAGGTGAAGATGACAGGAAGCTGTTGCTCTGAACAGAACTGAAGCTCCTGCTGCTCTTTCTGCTGCTGTGCTGCATCACTGACTGACACACCACCATCAGATACAGACAACACTTCAGCTCTGGACTTGTGATTTTTATTTGCAGGTGGGAGTACTAAAGAATCTGGTGTTCCTCCTTTTGGATCAGAGAGCATCATCATCATCATCATCATCATCATCATCATCATCATCATCATCTGGTCTGCAGAGATGTTGTTCCTGGAGGTGGAGAGCAGAGTGATGGATGAATCAGAGGAAGTGGAGATGAGTGTCAGAGCTGCAGCATGGACTGATCTGAGATCAGCTCCACTGTCTCTCTCAGCATCAAGTGGACAGTTATTGTGCTGCAGCTCCCCCAGTGGACTGATGGAACACTGCACTTCATCTTCTCATTCTAACTTGGAGTGTTGGGAAGTCTTCTGTTTCTCGTCTCTCTCGTATTTGGAGTTTCTCTTAACTTTGTCCACATGCTCTATGCTCTAGTTGCTGATGTCATCCTTCCTGTCTGTTGTCTGTGTTTCTCTGTACATTTTAATGAGGGAGCAGCTGTGAATATTTCTACACTAAAGTCAGTTGAACAAACAAACAACTACTGATCAATCATTGATCAGTTTTCCCCTCATGTGTCCTGAAACTGTTTCTCTGAATGATCTGTGTTGGTGATTCATCAGATTCAGACATGATGGTTTCCTGCAGAAGCTCAGAAGTCTTTTCTGGTGTTTCTTGGACTCCTGCACGTCTCTGTACCACAGAGTGGACCAGCATTCTCTGAACATCCTTCAGCTGGTCCAGAAAGCAGCAGCATGGCTGTTGACCAGAGAAAGAAAACCTTCCAGCAGTTCTGGCCTCAGGATTCTCCATCTGTGAGCATTTTGGTTCTATTTTTTCATCTTTCATCAGACCTTTCAGAACCACAAAGTGGACTGAGTTCCTCTGATTAAAGGCTGCTGGGTTTTGTATTTTGTTCATTATTTTACAGGATTTTGTTCTATTGTAACCATGGTAACTGTAGGAACCACATTCCTGTTTACTCTCATTCCTGAAGCAGAAATCCCACCAGAACTAACAAAAGTCTCTCAGTTGAATCATTTTTATATCATCTCTGTTCTGTTGATGATAAAATATTGACTCATGCAGTTTGAAAGACTCATAGTTTTAGTTTGATATTTTCTACAGTTTAATGATTAAACTTCCTTTTTCTTTGTTGTTTTCTGTGTAAAACTCTTTTATTTTTCATGCTGACAGCATTTTTATCATAGAGACATGACCAAGATGGCGGCGCAAGAACATCGCGAGGCTCAGCGTCTTACCAGCTTTTGCAATTTTGCAGTTTTACTCCTGCTCATCTCAGGTCTGTTCGGGCAAAACATCTATGCCCTTACATCCTACACCAGATACGAGCTTTTGGACATTGGATTACATTTCTCGGACTCTCCGATCACCGACCTCTCATTCATCCCGGAGATTACAAGAACACCGGTGGCTTCGCACTCGACACGGCCGGGCGGAAGTGCTCGAAGACGGCGCAGAGATCGTAAACAACGACGGGGGAAACGCGGAGGGCTGAAAGCTAGGCTAAAGCTAACACCGCACCGGCTCCCTTTGCCCAGCATTTTCCTCGCCAATGTTCGGTCTTTGGCTAACAAGATGGACGAGATACGGCTACGCCTCACGCACACAAAAAGACTTTTGGACTGCAATGTCATGATTTTCACCGAAACATGGCTTCACGGAGGTGTACCGGACAACGCTATCAAGCTAGACGGACGCCACGCACACCGGGCGGATAGATCAGCTGATGACTCTGGCAAGACTAGAGGCAGAGGTTTGTGCATCTATATCAACAACGCTTGGTGTACGGACTCTGTTACTCTCGGAAGCCACTGCTCAGCTAACCTAGAATTTATTATGGTGAAGTGTAGACCTTTCTATCTGCCGCGGGAATTTACATCCCCCATCGTCACTGCTGTTTATGTTCCGCCGGATGCTAATGCCAAGCTTGCAATGAACGAACTTTATGCGGCCATCAGCAGACAACAAACAGATCACCCGGAGGCGGCTTTTATTGTTGCAGGTGATTTTAATCACTCAAACTTAAAGACTGTACTCCCCAAATTCCACCAGCATGTTTCCTGCCACACCAGAGGAAGCAAGATCTTGGATCATGTTTACACAAATATGGCTGCCGCCTACACTGCGACCCCCCTCCCCCACATCGGACAGTCAGATCACCTTTCTTTGTTCCTCACCCCCAGCTATTCACCCCTCATCAACCGTGTCCGACCATCTGTGAGGACCATCAAGGTGTGGCCTGCAGAGACAGACTCTGTACTCCAGGACAGATTCCAACACACGGACTGGAGTATGTTTGCTTCTCAAGCCACCTGTGGCTCACACTTGGACATTGACAATTATGCCTCCTCTGTCATGGATTACATCACTAACACCATTGATGGCGTCACGACAGAGAAACAAATCATCACATACCCCAACCAGAAGCCATGGATGAATAAGGAGGTGCGGCTCCTGCTGAAGGCCCGAAATGCTGCCTTCAGATCAGGGGATGCACAGGCCTACAGCACATCCAGGGCTAACCTGAGGAGGGGCATCAAGAAGGCCAAGCACTGCTACAAGCTGAAGATAGAGGGTCACTTTTCCGAATCTGACCCCCGACGCATGTGGCAAGGCATCCAGGCCATCACGGACTACAGACCCAGCAACCCCACCCCCACAGCCACGGACGTCTCCTTCCTGAACGAGCTAAATCACTTCTATGCTCGCTTCGAGAGGAACAACAGAGACGCTGCCACCAAGACAACGCTCCCTGAAGACCACCAGCCCCTCTCACTCTCCCCCACTGATGTCCACACGGCACTGAGCAGAATCAACACACGCAGGGCTGCTGGACCCGACGGCATCCCAGGACGTGTGCTCAGAGCATGTGTGGAGCAGCTCACTGGGATCTTCACGGACATTTTCAACCTGTCCCTCGCCCAAGCAGCTGTGCCAAAACACTCCAACCCGACGTGCCTCAACGACTACCGCCCTGTAGCACTCACACCTATCATTATGAAGTGCTTCGAGCGACTGGTCCTGGTGCACCTGAAGAACTCCCTTTCTCCCACACTGGACCCACACCAGTTTTCCTACCGGAGCAACAGAAGCATAGATGATGCAGTCTCCACAGCACTGCACTCTGTGCTCTCACACCTGGACAGTAACAACACCTATGCTCGTTTGCTGTTTGTTGACTTCAGCTCAGCATTCAATACTGTCATCCCCTCCAAGCTAATCTCCAAACTTGGAGCCCTGGGCACAAACACCGCCCTCTGCAACTGGATTATGGACTTTCTGACCAACAGACCACAACACGTGAGGTCAGGCCCCATCTGCTCCACCACTGTCACACTCAACACCGGTGTGCCACAGGGCTGTGTGCTGAGCCCCTTTCTGTACTCCCTCTTCACACACGACTGCAGACCGGTGCATGGATCCAACTCCATCATCAAGTTCGCAGACGACACCACCGTGATTGGTCTCATCACGAACAACGATGAGACCGCCTACAGAGAAGAGGTACAGCACCTGACCACGTGGTGCGCCGACAATAACCTGCTCATTAACACCAGCAAGACCAAGGAGCTCATTGTGGACTTCAGGAAGGAGAAAAGAGGCACGCATGACTCCATTCACATGGACGGAATGGCTGTCGAGCGTGTCTCCAGCTTTAAGTTCCTGGGGACCCACATCTCAGAGGACCTGTCCTGGACCACCAACACCTCCAGCCTAATCAAAAAGGCTCACCAGCGCCTCTTTTTCCTGAGGACACTGAAGAAGAACCACCTGTCTTCAGCCATCCTGGTGAACTTCTACCACAGCGTGATAGAGAGCATCCAAACAAACTGTGTAACTGTTTGGTACGGAAGCTGCTCTGCTGCAGAGCGCAAACACCTGCAGCGCGTGGTGAAATCGGCCCAGCGCATCACAGGAACTCCTCTCCCTGCCATTGAGGACGTCCAGAAGAAGCGGTGTCTGCGTCGGGCCCGCAGCATTCTGAAAGACTCCTCCCACCCAGCACATGGATTATTTTCCCTCCTGCCCTCAGGCAGGCGCTTCAGAAGCCTACGGACAAGGACCAGCAGACTTAGAAACAGCTTTTTCCCCAGAGCTGTGACTCTCCTGAACTCTGTCCCCCGCTGACCCCCCCCACTCACCAACTCACAGGCATCTGTTATTAACTTACACTTTCATCTCCGGCACTATTGATCTACGTTGCACATACTACATCCTGTTTGCACAGTTTAACTTCCAATAATACTATTTTGCTTTTTTTGCACTGTAAATTGACATTATCATCCGTTTTGTATAGCCTTATTTATTTAACATAGTATATCTCTCTTTCGTAAAGTATATTCGCTAGTCTCTGTTTATAGTCTTCTCCCCTTTTTTTTAACGAATCATTCATCTGTATAATATGTTCAAAGTACCTCAGTCATTATGTATATCTTGCTCAGGTTTTTTAGTGATCTGTAAATACTTCCCATATGCTGTATAATAACCTGTACCATACTTATTTATAATATTTATACCACTTGCCCTTACTGCCTATTGCACTTCTGGTTGGATGCCAAACTGCATTTTGTTGCCCTGTACTCGTACATGTGTAATGACAATAAAGTTTAATCTTATCTAATCTAATCTAATCTGCAGTTTTCAAAGAAGTTTCATCTAAATCCAGTAGAATCTGATCATTTTCTAGAAAGTCTGAAACTAGTAGAAACTTTCTGACCATAAAGCCTGTTTTCTCCAGAGGACATGAATGAACAGAGTGGATGTTAGTGAGGAATGACAGAGAATCACTTTGATGCAGCTGCTGCAACAACACTAACTGCATTGAAGCAGGAGGGAGAAGGGAGACACCTGCTGGCTGTTTCCAGAACTGCATCTCAGTGTCTAAAGGTTCAAACTGAAAGCTGTCTGTCAAATTCCTGCAGCCTGTTTGGATCTAATAAATGCTCTTTTGAATCAACACTGTGTTTGAGATTGATTTTGTCTTCATTCTATCTTTGACTCACAAACAGATCTATTTATTGAGCCACTATACAGCAGTTTGTATTCTCTTTGGTGAGCGGAAAAATGTGCCTCATCAAAGTTTAGGAAAGGTAAAGTTCTGAGTGTGAAAAGAGTACGACTTAAGACTATTGCACAATCCTCCTATGAAGGATTTGACTAAAATATAAATGTACTAAATCCTGAGGAAAAAATCTGAAACAATCTGAAGTACAACACTAACACTGGTATAGAAATACCTTTCCCATGATCAAACTATCATTCTGTCTTCAAATGTTTATTTTGGATTTAGTCGTTATTTTCATTCCTATATTTGTATTGTTTCAATTGTAGGTGAACTTCAGCCACTATGGAGCAATTCTATCATTTGTGCTGGTCAACAGTAACCACTGGAATTTGCTGGTTTGGACATTTTTATGTTAATCTTGAAGTATTGTCTTTAAACATATAATCTCCAAATGAGTAAAATACTGACAGTGGCATGAGCCATGTAGCACCTTGACTATGAAATAACCACAGAGATGAGTGCAAACACAGTAACAAAGATGAAGAAAAGCACAGAGACAGACAGGCATAAAGACTGACAGACAGCACTCATCAGGAGCCTTGCTGCTGCTTTACTTAAGTCTGTGATGAACAAAACACGTGCACAATGTGTGACATCTTCAAGCCACCAGGACAAGGACCTGCCATGATACAACGGGTGAGTGATTGCAAAACAGTTAGAATGATGTTTAGGTGTTGAATAATAAAAGTAAATCAAAACAACCAATGAGAATAAAATGCTTCATTTAAACAGATACAGTGTGATGACTGCAGCAGGTGGTTCCATTGCTCCTGTCTGTCCATGGCGAGTGAGGAGATGGAGGATGACGAGGACGAGACATGGAAATGTCTTTTATGCCAAAAAGCAGATGAGGGTCATGTTTATGTTATTTCTTTGTCTTTGTGGAAGAATAAAATCAGGTTATAGCAGCCCCACAAGTGTTGCATCATGCTACTTCACTTCCACACCTCTTGAGTTTATTTGTTTGTTAGAATTTTAATGGATTATATGCAAATATTAGAATTAAATTCAATAGTTTCTGGGTCATATGATTATTTACTCAAAATCAATGTTGGATCATAAAACTCATCTCTCTACATGAGATACGACTCTTGGTTTTAAAATGTAAAACTATTAGTATTTTTTATTCATTTTTTATGAGTAAATATTTGCATTTTAGCTCAATAGCTTCTAGTACATGTGATCAATTGACACAAAATTGATATTAGATCATAACACTCATCTCTCTACATGAGATACGCCTCTTGATTTTAAATTTTAAAACTATTCAAAATATAAATGGATATTTATATGAAATTATTAGCATTTTAGCATTTTTGTTTACCAACTTCACTGAAAACCTTAAATGATCTGTTTTACCTATTTCCTTTTGAACTCATCGATAAGTCCAATCTAGTGGTTTCACAACAGCTCTCCCAGACCTGGTTCTCGGGTGGATGTCAGTTCAGATGAGTCCTGGATCAGAGACTCTGGAACCAGTTCCTCTCTGTTGAGGTGAAGTCGTCATGGTAACCAGATGACGATGGTCCTTCAACCACATACGAGCGTGGAGTTGTGTGGCTGCTGACAACAGCTCCGCTTGATCCAAGATCTGGTATCCATACTTCTTGTCCTGGAATGAGTTGATGGAGATCCCGTGCTCGATGACGCTGGTTGTACTGCTGTGCGTCTTTCATCCTCCTCCTTTCTTCCTTTTGGGAAACAGCTTCCATGTTTGGAAGAGCCGGTTTTAGTAGGGCTGGAAATGTCGGCACCGTGGTGGGAAGCCTCCTCCCCATGAGAAGCTGAGCAGGCTGGATCCATTCTGCAGTGGAGTAGATCTGTATGCAAGCAGAGAGATAGGGATCAGCAGCTTTCTTCAGGAGATCTTTATGGTCTGGACTGCTCGTTCAGCTTCACCGTTACTTTGTGGATGTTATGGGCTGCTGGTGATGTGATGAAATCCATAAGACTGTGCAAACTCTGCAAAAAGAGCTCCAGAGAACTGATTTGATTTAAACGGATTTGCTTTTGGAGATAATACCATAGAAGTAGCAGATATGGACCCTCTACAGGATATTAGCCTTTATCACAGGGTCAACCCCATGTGGGGCTGGTATTTGTGGGAAAGAAGCTGTGAGCATTTTTACAAAATGACTGAGTTGAAAGAAGTGGAAGAAATCCGTTTAGTGGAGATTTCATTTAGGAATTAATTCATTGAAGCTGGTAAAAATGGTATTAATATATAAGTCTTCCATACTAGGGCTGAAAATTGTGGGTCCATCATTGCTGGGGTGAATAAGTGGTTATTGCAGATCGGTGTCGGTAAAGGGGGGGCATGCCAACCAAAATATCATCTTATTTGTCTCCAAATGTAAAATGTTCCAACAACTACTGGGTTAGAGGAAGTAGTTATCTGAAGTGTTCTTTATGCTAATGTACATAGTGATGAGGAACAAAGGCTGCTTCACTACACCACCAAAGTCATATTTGATGCATATTAGATGCCCAGTAGAACCCCATCAGATTGGGTAACCCCAATCCTCCAGACACTCATACTCTAACTTCAGTCTTCTTATGTTCCAGTACGAGTGTCTTCCCTTAATACATCCTGAAATAATAAGGGGCAGGACCATAGACTGTAAAAATAATGGACAAAGCGAGCAATGAGGTCCCCCATTGGAAATGCATTACTTCCTCTCCTCGTGAAAGTAGGCCGCCGCTTTCATCGTCAATTCCTGAAATGGATACCGCCATTTGTAACCAATCTTCAGCGATTGGTCTGAGTCATAGCTGAGTCATCGAATCTACAGGAAGTACTGTCGCCAATCAGGAGTGAGTTTATTGCAACCGTCCGCCTCTTTCCACGCCTCGACCACAAGACCGCGGGATGTAAACAGCTTCTACTGTAATAACACCGCCTCGGGAGAATTGTACAAGTCACTGTTGAAGCCTTTGAGGGAGAACCATTCCAACCTTTGATTCTGTCAGCGGTCCTTTGGGATTTACTTACATTTATTCCTTTTTGTCGAGATAAAAGGAGCATTTGGGTGACGCTCGCAAACAAACGTTAAACAACCAAAAAACTCCAAAGCACATAACCCATCCATCTTCTTGGCCGCTTTGTCCCTTTCGGGGTCGCGGGGCGCCGGAGCCTATCCCGGCTACTGATGGGCGAAGGTGGGGTACACCCTGGAGAGGTCGCCAGTCTGTCGCAGGGCAGCACATAACCTCAGAGTGAAATCTATTTCTACAGAGTAAATCCTCATCTAAAAATGTCGACAGCATGCTCCTCTTGTTGTTTTAAACTGCTGCATCAGTACATTCCATTGAGGAAAACAACAGTAGGACAATGATTGGTACATTGTTGAATTGTAAAGTAGGTGTTAAAAGGTCTTCACGGACTCATTGATGAAGTCTGCTCCCATTGGCTACCCGTCATCTGTCAATCAAACCCCCCAGACGGTCGACGTCAGACCCACAAACGCTTATTGAGCCATCTGATTGGTCAATTTATAACTCTAATAACTTGTGATAATGAAAAAAAATCTTAAAAAAAATTAGGATTAGAAAAAAGAAGTTAATCAGAAAGCAGCAGAGGAAGAATGATTATTCTGACATATAAAATGACTGAGAAATAACTGTCTGTTTCCCAATGTAAGTCAATGGGACTTTGGCCTTTTTGCAACCCAGTGGTACTTCCTATATGGAACACGGAAGTAGGGGGGCTTGCTCAGTCCAGTTATTCTATATACATTCAATGGGAGACACATTAAACCTTCTTGCTGCAGCACGTGTGGATGTGCCATCCTGGAGAAGTTGGAAAACCTGTTCAACTTCTGTAGGGTTAAGGAATCTCCTCATACTGCCAGTAGAGATAATTATCAAGCCAAAATCAGCACGAGTGGAAAACCAGCCAAAAAAGATCAAGAGGGAGAAACTTGAAATGACCTCCACATGTAACACCAGTCCTGTTTGGAGGGTTTTCTAATTGTTGCCACTGAAGTGCACCTGTTGTTAACTCATGAACACCAATACAGCTGAAATTGATTAACGAGGCCCTCAGCTGGTTAACCAACCAGAAAATTATCAGACAGGTTTAATTCAATTCATGCCAGGCCCAATAAAATCAAATCAAACTTTATTTGTTTAGCACTAAAAAAAGCCAATTTCACTCAAAGTGCTTTACATAAAAATAATAACATTTTAAGTACTAAAAAGATAGAAGCAGAAATCTAGAAATCTGGCTTTGTACTGCAGTGAGGAAACAATATTTTTGGGACTTGTCCACACCAGTGACCCCCCAATCAAGTTCACAGGGTACGCTACCACAGGACCCCCCAGATCCCAGCAAAGAGCCAGACCCGAGAGATCCCACTGCAGCGACCCCGTTCACTGAGAAAGGTCAATCACTGATGTGGAGGATCCCTCAGAGGAAGACACTGGAGTTAAAAATGTCAAAGGAGTAAAATGGATTAAAATGAATAAATAAATAAAACAGATATAAATGAAAAGACAAGTAAAATAAATATATATAAACCCATTCATGGAAAATAGACATAATTCAGTAAAAATAAATAAATATTGATTAAGTAAAAGTAGAGGATAAAAGAAAATATCAAATCAACTAAAAGCCAGGTTATGAAGGTAGGTCTTGAGCCTCCCTTTAAAAACATGAACAGTCTCTGCAGCCCTAAGGCATTCTGGGAGGCTGTTCCACAGGCGAGGTCCATAGTGACTGAATGAGGCCTCGCCGTATGTTTTAGTCCTGTAGCAAATCAGCGACAAAGGAAGCTGAGAGGAAATCGTCAGGGACTTTGGCTCATCAGCCTCTCCCTCATTCTTACTCAAGGTGCAGGACGAAGTCAAACAACAGAATAAAATAAACAAATGCCAACAAGTGTTAAACAATGCCAAAAAGTGTTAAACAGTCAGACAATGAAACACATTAACGAAAACTAAAACTTTAATCCAATTACAACCTGAAAGGCAAAAGAAATATTACCCACAATTCCCTGTGGTGTAGACCCGACAGCAAGATCAACGTGCCTGCGACCATCACTACATAGCCCCCTTCTGAAGGGTCAGCCGTCCTCGGCGACCCAACCATCAACCACAAAGTCATTCAGATGGGCAGGACGCCGGCGTGAACGCACTGGTCGTGTACAGTCATGTAAGGTTGCACTGGGTTCTTGCCCATCCGAGTCCACATTGGCAGGTTCATCTGCTGTTTCAATAGTCTGTGGAACAAGGGGCTGGTAAGGGGCCAGCCGGTCCTGATGAAGCACCACAGCTCGTCCTCTGCCTGGGACGCGCACCCTATAAACCACATCTGTCAGTCGGTGCACAACCTCACCTGGTCCCCGCCATTGGCTGCTCAACTTGGGAGAAACTCCCTTTTTCCGTTCAGGACAGTACACCCACACTCTGTCACCAGGTGCAAACTCCTGGCCTCGGCAGCGACTGTCGTAAGCCCTCTTCTGCCGCATTCCAGCACCAGCCTGCGCACTGCGAGTAAACTCATGGATTTCATGTAGCCGGTCCTTAAGTCGGCGACAGTAATCCATTTCGCTTCCGTCACAGATGTTGGGTTCAGGTGGCGCCCCAAACACCAAGTCCACCGGTGTCCGGAGCTCCCGTCCAAACATAATCGCTGCAGGCGTGCACTGGCTTGACTCCTGAACTGCGGTACGATAAGACCATAGAGCAAGAGGAAAACGGTCCCAGTCCCGCTGTGATGGTTGCTCTGGCAGCATCAATACAAGCCCCAGCGGTACATGAGGTCAAGGCCAATAATGCATGGCTCCGTAATATTGGCAAGCCAGAATTCATGCATTAGGTCCTCTCCTCCCATCCGAATCCGCAGCAGCTTTCTCGCTACCAGCCCAGCTTTTTCTCCAGTCACAGTCATTAGCTGGGTGCCAGTGGGAGTCCATGAGCTAGAGAGAGAACCAGTGGTGAATGGCAAAACACCTGGCCGCACAAGAGAGATGGTAGACCCGGTGTCCACCAGAGCTTGACAATGTTGATCCTCCAGCTCACAGCTCAAGTAAAGTCCTCTGGTATAACCAAAACGTCCAACGAGTGTGCATCTGCCTTGGAGGGGTGTTAGTGATTGGGATGGCAGTCCCCTCATCTGGCCATCCCGTTGTCGTTTCCCTCAGGCGAAGCTGTGCTAGTCTTTGGTGCTGGTGCGGTGCAGTTGCGCGCGATATGTCCAGGTTCGCCACAGCGGTAACACCGATCAGAAGAACGGTGGGGACGCCGGGTGGCCAATGAGCAACGTTGAGATGGCTGCGATGTAGATGATTGGACTCTGAAAATTTCTTCCTCCTCCTCATGGTCAACCATCCTCACACAAGGTTGAGTGCCGGGCACAGCACGTGAGGTGCAGAGAATGGCCTCCGCGCGTTCTCCTTCCTGTATTGCTTCCTCCAGGGTTTGGGGTGTGGCCAAACAGACGTGTTGCCTGAGTCGTTCAGGTGCGAGTCCCTGTAGAAACGCATGGAGAGCTAACTCATCCTGCGCCACTGTAGAAAATCGGGGGTAGCCTCGGCGAACATGTAGCTGAATGTCTGCAGCTAGGGCGCCCAGGCTCTCTCCATCCTGACGGCGGCGCCTGGTCAGCTGCTCCCTTTCGTGCGTCTCAGATGAGCGCTGTCCGAACCGTCGTTCAAGTGCGATGGTTAGGGCACCTAAGTCCCGCTCCTCTGCTGGGGCCAGGTCCAAAAGTATCTGCTGTGCCCGTCCCTCCAGGGCCAGCGCTAGGTGAGTTGCTGTTTCCTCTTCTCTCCATCCATTGTGTGTCGCTGCAATTCTGACTTGCTTAAGATATAGCTCTATCTGGTTAGTCCCGTCATACTTCGGCAACTTGACAGTGGCTTTGGGAACAGCATCGACAAATCCGGTGAAAACGGTGGGGTTCCGCTGTTCAGTTAGCTCACATCGCAGAGATCTGCCAGGAGAAGGACGCTCTCCCTCCAATCCTGATGCCTCAGTCTGCCTGCGTCTGCAGCTGGAACCACCCCCATCCAGTCCTGTTTCCTCAGCCTCTTTGCGCCTGCAGCTGGAACCACCGCCTTCCAGTCCTGTTGCCTCAGTCTCTCTGCGTCTGCAGCTGGAACCATCAGGTAGGCCGGGACTCGTAGAGTTCCATCGTTCAGCAAGCCAGGCTGCTCTTTCACGACGTAGGCTGATGAAGTCACTCTTCTTGTTATCTTCATCCATCATCCCGCTTCTGACACCAATGTAGCAAATCAGCGACAAAGGAAGCTGAGAGGAAATCGTCAGGAACTTTGGCTTTTATTTTGACAACACACAAGGGCACAACGAGAGGGGGGATCATCAGCCTCTCCCTCATTCTCACTCAAGGTGCAGGACGAAGTCAAACAACAGAATAAAATAAACAAATGCCAAAAAGTGTTAAACAGTCAGACAATGAAACACATTAACGAAAACTAAAACTTTAATCCAATTACAACCTGAAAGGCAAAAGAAATATTACCCACAATTCCCTGTGGTGCAGACCCGACAGCAAGATCAACGTGCCTGCGACCATCACTACAGTTCTAACTTTTGGTACAACCAAAAGGCCTGTTCCAAAGGACCTCAGGGTCCGCGAGGGCTCATACCTTAAAATCATATCAGATAAATAAGAGGGCCCAATACCGTAAAAACATTTATAAACCAATAAAAAGAATTTGAAAAAAAGTGTTGTAATTTTGGTGAGCAGTGAATATATATAAATATACTTTTTTTTTTTTTTAAATACTACATACATCCAACTTCATATTGAGAACGGATGTATCTAATCTCTTTCTTTAAAGTGTCCCTTTAATGTTTGTGAGCAGTGTACTATATGAGACTTGAATAGTTTTCCTAACATATTTTTGCATTGTTCAGATGGCAAAGGCAGTGATGGAGGCCTTTCCACAAATGCCAGAAATTGAATTTAGCACTGCTCCACAACAGATTGGGAAGGAGCGCAAAGACTGGGCTCTCAAACTCCTCAGAGCATCAGGTGATGAAGTGATGAAGTATTTACAAAACACTGGGAGGCTTTTAATCAGAGAACCTTTTTTAATTGTTGTATACAGTTAAAGAAGTTAAGTTGTATAGAGCAGGTGGAATAGTTGTATTAATGATATAAGTAATAATATCTGTTTTCATGTTATGTCACCTCAGTGTTCAACACAGAGACCAGTTGTGCACTCTGTGCGTTAGTGAAACCACCAGGACTTGGACCTGCCTTAACAAACTGGGTAAGTTAAGAATTCCTTTACCATTTTATCTATGTTATTTTAAATAGTAAACATGAAGCAGATTTGGATATTTATCACAGATTACTTAAAAAATCTCTGCTATGGATCATTGTTCAATCCTTTGCCTCTGATTATAGGTTCAAATCTTGAGGTGTCTCATGATTTTGTTTTTAGGATTCTGTAGGCAACGATTTGATTAAAAACCGTTTGATTACGAAACAGTTATCAATGCATCCCAAATCTGATTCTTTTCTTCTTTTTTTTTCTAGAAAGGATTATCTTTACTTCAAGACAATTAAAAGTCACTAGACCAATATTAGTTACTTTTCCCCAACAAAGTGCATTTTTAATTAAAGACAAGATCAGTACACATGTTTTATTTTTGCTCATAACATAAACATTCTGACATGAAAAATATTTTGTTTCATAACTGAAAATCTTCCACAGAATCAAAAGGGATATTTTTCACTGAACGGGAATAACCTTAAATAAGATTATTATTATCAAACCAGCTTTAATGGAAAGCCCTTTAACTCATATCAAACAAAGTAGTGTCTAGCCAGCTATTGTGTTATGGTTTGGTGTTTTCTTTTATTGGTTTTGTGGTGTTGTGTTTTTGTACTCATGTTTTGTCTCCTTTGTGCTCCTACAGGGTGGCGTGGGGCAGGAGGCGTGGCCTTCTCTAACTGGTGATGCTGCACACCTGCTCCCAATTTAATCCTCAACCTTTAAAAGCCTCTCCCTGGCTCCTCCAACCTGCCAGGTTATTCCCTTCCATGTGGCCTCTTCCTGGTTCCTGTAGCAGCTGTCTTTGGTCTAGCCTCCTGCCTCCACCGCCAGTCTGCTCCTTAGTTTGTGGCTGTTGTGAATCCAATAAATCACTGATTGAACATCCAGTCCACACACCCTGACATATTGAACGTATTTTACAACAGTTTTTAAACAAAAGGCTTTGTATGCTGAAAGGCTAACATGTTGTCTAGTAAAACAATTATTAATGCAACTAGTTAACTAGTTCAATGCAGACGTCTACTAGTGGGTCAAATATCACTTCACTAATTAACATGTAAGGCTAAAATGGGTCAGCTAGTCGACTAGTGCACAATTTTGCACTGACTTGTTATCTAGTGGGCTTTTTTTGGCAAGGCAAGGCAAGGCAAGTTTATTTGTATAGCACATTTCATGTACAGACAATTCAAAGTGCTTTACGTAAAACATTAAAAGAAACAATCAAAAGAAATAGTAAAAATGTCATTCATCATCATTCAAATCATTAAAATAAAATTAAAAGAAAGTAAAAAGATTTTAATTTAAAACAAGCATAGATAAAAAGTGCGGACGTAAACTTTTGAATACATATTAATCAAATGCAGCTGAGAACAGGTGAGTCTTTAACCTGGATTTAAATACACTGAGTGTTTCAGCAGATCTAATGTTTTCTGGAAGTCTGTTCCAGATCTGTGGTGCATAGAAGCTGAATGCAGCTTCTCCATGTTTAGTTCTGACTCTAGGAACTGATAAAAGACCGGATCCTGATGACCGCAGAGGTCTGGCTGGTACATACTGGGTCAGGAGGTCAGTCATGTATTTTGGTGCTAAACCATTCAAAGCTTTATAAACCAGTAACAGAACTTTAAAGTCTATCCTCTGACAGACAGGTAACCAGTGTAAAGACCTCAGAACTGGACTGATGTGGTCTACTTTCTTGGTCCTTGTGAGAACCCGAGCAGCAGAGTTCTGAATAAGCTGCAGTTTCCTGATGGATTTTTTTGGTAGTCCTGTAAAAACACTGTTACAGTAATCAAGTCGACTAAAGATGAAAGCATGCACTAGTTTCTCCAGGTCCTGCTTAGACATCAGATCTTTAATCCTTGAGATATTTTTGAGATGATAATAGGCTGATTTAGTGACTGCCTTAATGTGTTTATCAAAATTTAGGTCTGTGTCTATCACTACACCCAAGTTTCTGGCCTGGTTGGTAGTTTTTAGTTGAATAGATTGAAGCTCTGTAGTGACGTCTAACCTTTTTTCTTTAGCCCCAAAGACAATAACCTCAGTTTTGTTTTTGTTTAATTGAAGTAAGTTGTGACACATCCATTCATTAATGTCCTCAATGCATTTACCAAGAGCCTGTACAGGGCCTCGGTCTCCTGGTGTCAGTCTAATATATATCTGTGTGTCATCTGCATAGCTATGGTAACTAATGTTGTTGTTCTTTATAACCTGGGCCAGTGGGAGCATGTAGATGTTAAATAGAAGTGGTCCCAGGATGGAGCCTTGGGGCACTCCACATGTTATTTCTATTGGCTCAGAAGTGAAGTTACCAATTGACACAAAATATTTCCTGTTTTCTAAGTACGTTTTGAACCAGTTTAGTACCGGCCCAGTGAGACCCACCCAGTTTTCCAGTCGTCTGAGTAGTATTGCGTGGTCGACTGTATCAAACGCAGCACTGAGATCCAGTAAAACTAGCACTGACATATTTCCACTGTCTGTATTCAAACGTATGTCATTAGTCACTTTGGTCAGAGCCGTTTCAGTGCTGTGGTTCTGTCTGAAGCCGGACTGGAAGACATCATAGCAGTTGTTATTTATTAGGAATTCATTTAACTGATGGAAAACAGCTTTTTCAATGATCTTACTTAAAAATGGCAGGTTTGATATCGGTCTGTAGTTGTTCATTTGAGTTTTGTCTAGACTGTCCTTTTTTAGGAGAGGTTTGATTACAGCTGTTTTCAGTGGTTCTGGGAAAACACCAGATGTTAATGACAAGTTGACAATCTGGAGCAGGGCTGGTTCCAGGATCTTTGAAACTTTTTTGAAAAAGCTTGTGGGTAGAATATCCAGACAGCAGGAGGAGGAGTTCAGTTGACATAGAATGTCCTGCAGTTCTTTACTGTTTATGGGCTGAAACTGAGCCATGGGGTTTATACTGGTTTCTAGTGGATAGGGTTCATATCCTGAACTTGTAGTTGGTGAAACAATTGTTTGTCTAATGTTTATGATTTTGTCCCTGAAGAATTTGGCAAAGTCATTACAGGCTTTGGTGGAGTAAAGTTCTGGTGCCACTGACACAGGGGGTTTTGTCAACCTGTCGACTATATTAAATAAGGCCCGAGCATTATGGGAGTTTTTGGTAATAATCTCAGAAAAATAGGACTTCCTTGCATTGCTCAGTTGTAAATTATATAAGTGAAGTTTCTCTTTATAGATGTCATAATCTACCTGTTGTTCAGAATTTCTCCATCAGCGTTCAGATTTCCGACATTCTCTTTTTCCGTTCTTTACCAGAATGGAATTTCTCCATGGAGATCACCTTCACCTTACTAGCAATGCTATCCATGATAATATCCAGTTAACTGACAATCCAGGCTTCAAGCAGCAGAGAGCAGACGTCTATGGGTGACATCAGATGATCACAGTTATATATTTCTTTACATTCAGGTGTTCAACATTTATTAACAATAAAAGTCAGACTTGGTGACATTTTCAGGCAGTTTCACATCTTTGAGTTGCTTTGTGGACATAAAGGTCAAAGGTCAGAGAGAGCCCTTTTCCACTTTAGAAACTAAGAAGAGGAATGTTTCAATGCTAAAAAACTCAACCGAACAGCAGTAGGAACTGCAGCAGACTGGAATCTTTTAAGACTTTTTTTCCTCTTTATCAGAGAGCAGAATGTTGGAACTGACTCCATCCTGAAGCTTCACTGTCAGAAAGCTGTCCAGCAGGGGGCAGCACTCCTTCATTCCTGGAGCAGATCCTCCCAGGTGCAGGAAAGCTTTATTTTTATGAAGAATCTGCAGATGTTCAATAACTATGTTATGAGGAACATTCTGTCACATCTGTAGACAATATTGTTGAGCAAAGTTCTGATTCTGATCCAGATTTAAACTCAGTTTGTGGTTTCAGAACACTTAAACTCACACTTTCAACATCAAACTCTTTGTTTCTGTGTCTTTTATCTGTTGATTCTTCACAAATTTTCAAACTCACTATTTCAATTCTTTGTTCATTTAATGACCATTGAAGCAGAAAAACAGAAGTCTGGTTCCTGAGGTTCTGGGGTTCTGGTGGTGACAGTTGCTGCCATGTTGTGTTGTTGTGGGTCTTTAACAGTCAGAACATTTTCAAACACACTCATTTCTACACACAACCTGGAAGGAGATTTGAACAAGCAGACAGCAGATGTGTGACATGGTGAGAGTTCAGCTGCAGTCTTTGTTGTTTACTTTACCTGTGATTTTACTCACATTCTTCTGTTATTTTACTCTCTTCTGTTTTTCACATACAAAGTCCCAACTTGTCTTAACTTTATTAATAGCACAGTGATGTAATTTCCTGTAAAGCATAGAGACTCTTTCAGGTGTCTGATTACAGGAGTAGGCTAAAACAAACAGCATAGAGGGGGCGGAGCTCTGTTCAGGTGTTCCTGAATCAGGAAATGAGGAAGTTGAAATGAGGAAGTAGATCTGGAGAGTAGCAGTCTGGACTTTCACCCTTAATAATAAATAAAACCAAGTCTTTTTCCTGAAATCAGCCTGAAACAGGAAAGAGGCGGAGCTTGAAGAACCATCTCTGCTGGTCTTCCAGGATTCAGAGAACTGTAGTTACATAAGTTACTTTCGTTTTCTCCATAACGGATCAGCAGGAGACGAGGCTCCAACTTTCTTCTTCTTCATGGTGAGTCTTTGTGTTTTCTGTCGTCTTCTCCTTCATGATGAGGAAGAAGAGCAGCAGAGGAAGAACTCGGTCTGAACTTGTTCTTCTGTTCAAAAATAAAAGTTCTTCAAAAAACATCAGCTAAAGGTCATTGGAGGTCACCTGAAAGAGAAATGAGATTAAGTTAGTGGGGGGTATATGTGCATGTGTACGTATAAGTGTGTGTGTGTGGGGAGGGGTCAACTAGCAGAGAGGAGGGGTGGTTTTGAATAGAGGAAGTGTAGCGCTGAACACAGACAGAAGCTCATTGGCTGATTCTCTGTGACATCACATCAATCATGTTCCTCTGTTTGGAGGTTCTTCTAAGTTCTGCTCTCAGCAGCTTCAACAGTGATGCAGAACTCTCTTCAACCAATCACTGAATCAGAGTCCAGAACTGCTGGTTTCTACATCTCAGTCAGAGGAAGAATGAGAGGAAACACAAAAGAAGAGCCCATCAGTGGAGGAGCAGCTGATCTGTTAGTGAAGGAGGATCAGAGCTGATGATGATGAGGGTTTCCTCTGCAGATGAAGGCTGGAAGAAGGTTTGTGTGAGCTGATCCAGTGGATCCAGTCAATCCAGCAGCATGGATCAGTGTGAGGACACACAGGAGGGAGCCCCTCCCTCTAAAAGCACTCTGTGTGGGGAAGATGAGAGCCAGAGCAAAGCTCAGAGGTGAGATGAACATCTCTAACTGTCCAGGACTCTTCTCCATGTCAGAGCTCAGCACTCACACCAGCAACCACCATTCTTCACAGGAACCAACCTGGATCTGGACCTGGATCTGGATCTGGACCTGGATCTGGATCTGGATCCAGCTGTGCGTCCTTCAGGAGTGACAGATCAAAGGGTCAACCTCCTCACCTCAAAGCCATCAGTTCAGGAGTGGAACAGTAAGTGTTTGTCAAAAACATGTTATGAATTTAACTGAAATAAACTTATGCAGGGTCACACAGCTGATTTTAACAGACTGTCTCAATGCAGATTAGTTTGTTCATGATCTGAGTTCAATAGTTTAAACATGGAAGACAATCTGATGAACCTCCATAACAAAATAGTTTAGTTTTTAATAAAACAAATGTTTTCCCATCAGTTTCCAACAGAGATCTGGATCTGGATCTGGATCCAGCTGTGTGTCCTTCAGGAGTGACACATCAAAGGATCTTAATCCTGACTTCAAGTCCATCAGTTCAGCAGTGGAACAGTAAGTGTTTGTCAGAGTTAAAGGAGTCTGGATAATAGTTCAGATGATCAATAGTTTTCAGATGAATGACTTGAGTTCTGGTTCAGTTCTTGAACACTCTGATCAGACTCTCTTGGATCATCATGTGTGATCAGATCTTTTCAGTTGATCTTCTGAGAGTCTCTGAGATCAGAGATGTTGGAGAAACTTTAAACAGAAATGAATCTTTCTACATTTTCTGATCTGGATAAATGTTTGGATCAGAAAAGAAACCGTTTTGTCAAATATGTTAATGATAACTTTTTTTATTTTCTTAATTCTTAATGACAATCATCCACTACATCTCTGAGTCCTCTATTTAGGTCCACAAAAACCAGAGCTAATATTTAATGATCATTTAACAATAAAGGAATTTACCCCAATAATGTTATTATAATTTGTCCTTAATAGAGGAATTAAAGTAACCCTTGATTATTTGTGCTCAGTTACCAACTAAGAAACAATCTAAACAATTGTAGCATTCAAGGGGTGAATATGAAGTATTCAATCCCAAAGTTGGTTGAAAAATATAAATTTTACTAAACTGAAATTTAATAAAATTATCCTCGGGGCACCACCTTCGTAATGAAGGAAAATATTACTCATCAATGATTAGCCGCTACTTCTAATCAATAAAGTAATAATCAATTAATCAGTCTCTCAACTTTAGGTCGTTTGTACCATTTGAATTGAATTTACCACAAAGAAGAAATGATGATACCCGAACAATGACGTCCTTCTGAATATTTATTGAATAACATGAGGTTAAACAAGCAGAAATAATGGACGGAAAAGCATGGAAAGCAATCAACATATGTGGAACACAGAATATAACTTTAACTAATAACTAGAAGTAGGAAAATGAGAAGAAAAGACACACAATATTGAGGTGAGGAATGCTAAATGTGTGGATGCATTAAGTGTGTGTTGTGCATAAAAAGGGTGGTGTTACTGATCTGAGAATAAGCTATTCTTAAAAGGAGGAATTCAAAACGGGGCAAAGATGTTACTCTTGCAAAAATAGTTAATCTTTGTTCTAACCACCAGCAGTTGACTGAATGAGCGAAGTTCAACTTCTCACCAGCGGTCTGTAGATCTGGATCTGCTCTGCCAGGAAGGGTGGTTGGTCCCGTTCCTAGCCGGATGGTTCAGGCGGGCCGTGGAGGCGAGATCTGCAGCCAGGTGTAGAAGGAAAGGGAACCTGCAGTTCTGCTGGTTCTGCTCTGTTCAGTCACTTAGCTTCTGGGGTGGTCGAACGATTTCTCTATTCCGTTTTGTGAATAAAAAATATAAGTTGCAAAGCTGGCCGGACAATGAAACTTATCGAATGGTCTAGCATTGAAAATCAGTTTCAAAATAAAAGCATCAAAAATTGTAAAAAATGTTGGAATCAGTCTATGAAATAAACGGGAGACAAAAAGGTTGAAAAGGAAGAAAGCGCGTGTTTAAAAAAAAAAAAAGTGATCTTAAGACTGGAAGAACTTAGATGTTTCTGTTCTGTTCCTGTTCTGGCTTCAGGCTTGTTAGGCCCTCTTGGCTTGTTAGGCCCTGCTCTGGCTTTTGAATGAGAGAGGCAGGGCCAGAATCACCCAATCAGTGGGGATTTGAGGTGTTTTACGATTGGAGGTAATTTGCATATCCTAATGAGCTCTGGATATGCAAATATCAGGGGTGTTACTTTATTCTGGTCTCTGGATGTGTTTATTCTTAATGCTGAATTAAAAACAAAAGGGGTTTCTATCAAACAAAGTTTGGACAACCCTATATGTGTGTATGAATCCTGTATGTGGCACAATAAAACACTTCCCAAAGTCCACATAAACACAGAAGATCAATTCTCCAAGCTTTGACGGTTACACATGATTATTTCATGGAATTTAACCTCAAAGTAGTTGTGAATCTTCTTCTGTTAGGAATAAAGGTTTGATTACACACATGTAATAATAGGACATTTCTTTTGGAGCTGTGAAGAGATGTTTTACATGTTAGATTCAATTAACAAAAGTCCTGTGTTTTAAAACATGAAAAAGTCACATGTTTCACACAAAGACTCCACAGGGGTCGACCTGCTGGAACCAAAAGATCCTTTGAAGGTGACGGGTCGAAACTAACCAGAGTTTGGAATGTGAAATAGCCCGGGTTCTGGCTGGTTAAACAAGAGTTTAATGACTTAACATCTGAGTGGGAAATAGAGGTTTTAGACTTTATTGCCCCTCTGCTGGGAGAGGAACTCTGTTATCTTGAGAAGATGCACTCCAAATAAAAGCTGGGTTACCAAATGGTCAACACAGGTTATCACAGTTGTTTCCAAGGGTGGAATGCCACACAAGCTGACCAGGCTGCACGGTGACGCAGTTGTTAGCGCTCTTGCCTCACAGCGAGAAGGCCCCGGTTCAAATCCCGGCTGGGGGATTTGGGACATTTCTGTGAGGAGTTTGCATGTTCTCCCCGTGCATGCGTGGGTTTTCACCGGGGACTCCGGCTTCTTCCCACATCCAAAAACATGCTTCATAGGTTAATTGGTGACTCTAAATTGCCCCTAGGTGTGGATGTGAGAGTGGATGTGTGTGATTGAGGCCCTGAGACAGACTGGCGACCTGTCCAGGGTGAACCCCGCCTTCGCCCATCAGCGGCCGGGATAGGCTCCGGCACCCCCGTGACCCCGGACGGGACAAAGCGGTCAGGAAAATGGATGGATGAATGAACTTCAGTTAGATCCTAAATTGGAAACATAAAGCAATAACACTGTGGTTGACAGGTTTCTCTCTCAATTTTTTTTTATCTGGTAAGAACTAAGAGATCAAATGTTGCAAGAAATAACTTTGATAATTTGGACAGTCTGAGGGGAACTCTCTCTTTTTGGTGGATTTTTAAAATAAATCATCTAGCTCTGATGTTACGGTCAAGTTTGTGAAACCACAAGTTGAATTCACAGTTATCTGTGACCATTTACTGCAGAACATATATCTAGTGAAACTTTCAGAGAGAAATGCTTCGAGTGTGTTACATTAACCTACTGCCTTCATAATGTCTGCAGCCTGAAAACTATGAAGTTTCTGGAAACTTATTCTGAAACAGAAGTAGTTATTGATTGAAATTCTTCAAGGTTCTGATATGAACCAAAGTTTCCACTTTGAAAAGTGCTGCTTGAGCTTTGCATCACAGACAGTATAAACACTTAAATGACTTTCTATAGACATGGACAGTATGTTAATATGACCCCCTGGTTGGAAGTTAAATCTAAAAATTCAAGTGTAAAATGAAAATCGAATGATTCTGTATAACTTCAATTTTTACTTAAAAATAAAAATGAATTTGTATATTTAAAATAATATAAACCAAAAGAATAGTAATTATGGATTAAATGAAACTACAAAGTTTCTGTAATAATGTTGACATTTTTTTAAGTTAATTCTTTTTACTGTAAAGTCAATAGGAACTGACTTTTTGTGTAACATTCTAGCTGTGACTATGTGAACTGATCTGACTCAAGTTAGTTTTATTTGAATCCTCCCAGCACAGACAGAATGGATCTGATGGTTCTGGTTCTCCACAGAGTG
>NW_023416932.1:41906-44050 GCF_002922805.2 Oryzias melastigma | reverse complement strand
AGAAAAAGTCTTGGTTTTCTACATTTTTTGAAAGCAGTCCAGTCCAGTTCTATCAGAGTTCTGTGGAGAAGGCCTTACAGAGTCCAAATGGACATCTGGACTTGTTCCTCCGCTTCCTCCTGGGTCTTTTACTCCAGACCAATCAGAATCTCCTACGAGGTCTGCTGACTCAGACAGGAAGTAGTTCACAGACCAATCAGAAAACAGTCCAGTTCATCAAGAAGAAGATCAGTGAGGATCTGTCTGCAGAGAAAAGCATCAACCTGTTCCACTGTCTGAATGAACTGAATGATGGTTCTCTAGTGAAGGAGATCCAACAGTACCTGAGATCAGGACGTCTCTCTAGATATAAACTGTCTCCTGCTCAGTGGTCTGCTCTGGTCTTCATCTTACTGTCATCAGAAGAAGATCTGGAAGAGTTTGACCTGAAGAAATTTTCTCGTTCAGAGGAGGTTCTTCTGAGGCTGCTGCCAGTGATCAAAGCCTCCAACAAATCTCTGTAAGAACTCTCATGAAAATCACCTTTAATGAACAAATTAATTTGACTGAAAAAACAAAAGTTCTATTAACTGTTGTCTGTCTTTGTTTTCTTCAGACTGAGAGACTGTAATCTGTCAGAGAGAAGCTGTGCAGCTCTGTCTTCAGTTCTCAGCTCCCAGTCCTCCAAACTCAGAGTTCTGGACCTGAGTTACAACAACCTGCAGGATTCAGGAGTGAAGCTTCTGTCTGCTGGACTGGAGAGTCCACACTGTAAACTGGAGACTCTCAGGTCAGCTTTTATTCAACTGTTTTTCTCTTTTTCAGAAGACATTGTCACTGTGCTCACCCGGCTGTGGCGGGTAGGGTTCTGTCCCATGGCTAAGTGCTGTGGGGTGTTGCCCTTTGTGTTCTTGGCTGGGTGGGCAAAGTGGCGATGCCCCATGTGGTGCCAAGCTACATTTTGTTTACTCAGTTTTTTATTCCATGATTTTACTGTTTTCATATGAAGGGTTGAGGCTCATACCAGGGGTTGCGGGGTGGGGCTAATGTGGGTTTCTTGGGTGGATGCTAGGATGATTAAGTGCATATGTCGGGTGGGTGTTAGGCGGAATTGAGGTGGGGTGTTGGTATGATTAATGTACTGTATGTATATTGCTTGTGTCTTGTATATTTTTAATTTTTTGTTATTGTTTTTATGTGCAGTGCTTCGAGCTGCCTCAAGAAAATGAAAGGCGCTTTACTACTAAAAGTTGATTAATTGATATATGAAGAAGAAACGGCAGACAAGTTGCACACAAGGTTAAAAAAACAACAGTCTGCTAGAGCTAAAAATCCTGGATTTTCTTTACCTGGTAGTAACAGATGTCATCCTGGGTTTTTCACACCAGACTAAAAATGAGAACCTAACCAACCAAGAAAACATGAATCAATCACAGAACTGCAGATTTAAAAGGACAAACAATTGCAGCACATTTCTGACCCATAGAGAAGCAGCTCCTTATGAAAATGCGTGATGAGGTCAACCTATGGTGGACTGATAGGTTTTTCCCACAGACCTGGTTCTGGTGCTTATTTACTGAGCTTGAATCAGCACCAGGTCTTTCATTTCACATAGTTTTTAGGTCAGCTTTTGGTTCTCAGTCCATATGCTTCTAAAGACAAATCTTTGCTGGGTTAGATAGAAGAGCCTCTGCAGGTAGTTTTTATGCAAGACTGGGGGCGGGGCTAAAGGGTCAAATGAAGCACTATGTTTGTAGTTCCACTCAATAACTAAACTTCATATTTTTAAAATTCATTAATTCAAAATCATAAGCAGGTTTTTTTCTGATGACCACTGGGGACAGTGCTGATGCATTTTTCGCAAAACTGTAATGGGAACACTTTTTCCAAAATAAATGCCCTGCTTTGTATGAAGTGTCTGTCCTGAGCGCCGCACAGCGGACGCCATGAGAGATCCAACAGCTTCACAGCTCTTTATAAGTTGTGCGTCATGCGGAATCATGCACCACCTCCATAATAAAATCTCCAAGATTTCATCGTGGCTTCATCTGTAGCAGCACTTTTGCAGCTTGGAGCCGCAGTAAGACGCAGAAGATTCCTTTGACGAAGAGCGCGAGTGCTCTGGCAAACTTAATTGGAACTTGTCGTGTTTTCAAACAGAAAAA
>NW_023416932.1:27245-35841 GCF_002922805.2 Oryzias melastigma | reverse complement strand
ACACAATGGATGGAGAGAAGAGGAAACAGCAACTCACCTAGCGCTGGCCCTGGAGGGACGGGCACAGCAGATACTTTTGGACCTGGCCACAGCAGAGGGGCGGGACTTAGGTGCCCTAACCATCGCACTTGAACGACGGTTCGGGCAGCGCTCATCTGAGACGCACGAAAGAGAGCAGCTGACCAGGCGCCGCCGTCAGGATGGAGAGAGCCTGGGCGCCCTAGCTGCAGACATTCAGCTACATGTTCGCCGAGGCTACCCCCGATTTTCTACAGTGGCGCAGGATGAGTTAGCTCTCCATGTGTTTCTACAGGGACTCACACCTGAACGACTCAGGCAACACGTCTGTTTGGCCACACCCCAAACCCTGGAGGAAGCAATACAGGAAGGAGAACGTGCGGAGGTCATTCTCTCCACCTCACGTGCTGTGCCCGGCACTCAACCTTGTGTGAGGATGGTTGACCATGAGGAGGAGGAAGAAATTTTCAGAGTCCAATCATCTACATCGCAGCCATCTCAACGTCGCTCATTGGCCACCCGGCGTCCCCACCGTTCTTCTGATCGCTGTTACCGCTGTGGCGAGCATGGACATATCGCGCGCAACTGCACCGCACCAGCACCAAAGACTAGTACAGCTTCGTCTGAGGGAAACGACAATGGGATGGCCAGATGAGGGGACTGCCATCCCACTCACTGACACCCCTCCAAGGCAGATGCACACTGGTTGGACGTTTTGGTTATACCCGAGGACTTTACTTGAGCTGTGAGCTGGAGGATCAACATTGTCAAGCTCTGGTGGACACCGGGTCTACCATCTCTCTTGTGCGGCCAGGTGTTTTGCCAGACACCACTGGTTCTCTCTCTAGCTCATGGACTCCCACTGGCACCCAGCTAATGACTGTGACTGGAGAAAAAGCTGGGCTGGTAGCGAGAAAGCTGCTGCGGATTCCGATGGGAGGAGAGGACCGAATGCATGAATTCTGGCTTGCCAATATTACGGAGCCATGCATTATTGGCCTTGACCTCATGTCCCGCTGGGGGGCTTGTATTGATGCTGCCAGAGCAACCATCACTCTCGGGACCAAGACCGTGGCGCTTCAGCGTGGAAGGATGAAAAATGGTGAAGCCAGAATGACTCATACGACTAGCAGGGCCACACCAAGCATCTCTGTGACACCGGTGAGTGCAGCTTCTACTAGCACCACATCTCCAGAAACAATGAAAGCAGTGCATGATCTGTTGCAACGTAGCAGCAAAGACTTAGATCCCCAACAACAACAGCAACTTGCAGATCTCCTTGAAGATTTTATGGACATTTTTGCTGCCAAAGATGAGGACTGTACGCAGACCGGGCTGGTTCAACATCAAATTGATACTGGCTCAGCTCCACCCATCCGGCTACGCCCACATAGGCTTGCGCTAGCCAAGAGGCAGGCAGCACAGGACATGATCCGTCAGATGGCTGCAGCTGGAGTTATTGAGCCCTCCAGTAGTCCATGGGCGGCACCAGCTGTCTTAGTGAAAAAGAAAAATGGAGAATGGCGGTTCTGTGTGGATTACAGACGCCTGAACAATGTCACAAAGAAGGACTCCTACCCTCTCCCTCGGATCGATGACGCTCTGGACTGGATCACAGGATCCAGCTGGTTCAGTTCCCTTGACCTGAGGAGTGGGTACTGGCAAGTGGAGTTAGCCCCAGATGCTAAGCCAAAAACCGCTTTCACCATTGGACAAGGTCTGTGGCAGTTCCGGGTGATGCCATTCGGGCTTTGTAACGCACCAGTCACGTTCGAGCGGCTGATGAAAAGGGTTCTGGCTGGTGTGCCCCGAGACCGCTGCATCATTTATCTGGATGACCTGCTGGTACATGGAGACAAGTTTGAGGTGGCTCTAACGAATCTACAGGAGGTGTTTGTTTCGATCCGACAAGCCGGACTAAGACTGAACCCAGCTAAATGCAACCTCCTTGCCAAAGAGACTGAGTTCCTGGGACACGTGGTCAGTGCTAAAGGAGTAGCCACCAATCCAGCCAAGGTGGCAGTGGTGAGAGACTGGCCCACCCCAACGAACGTCAGTGAGATTCGGAGCTTTCTGGGGTTGGCGTCTTATTACCGGCGCTTCATTCGAGGCTTCGCTACCATTGCTAGCCCTCTTCACCAACTGACAAATAAGGGACAGAAGTTCAGGTGGACTGAATCCTGTGCTGCAGCGTTTGACCAACTCAGGGCAGCCCTCACAGCGGCACCGGTCTTGGCATTCCCAGACCCTCATCGCCCTTTCATTGTTGACACGGACGCCAGCAACACTGGGATTCTAGCAGTCCTGTCGCAGCAGGGAGAAGAGGGAGAGCGAGTGGTGGCTTATTTTAGCCGTGCCTTGAGTCGCGCTGAGAGGAATTACTGCGTCACACGACGGGAACTGCTAGCCGTTATCCTGGCGGTGCAACATTTCCGGCCGTACCTCCAGGGCTGCCATTTCACTCTCCGAACTGACCACGCCTCCTTGACTTGGCTTCTAAGTTTCAAACAGCCAGAAGGTCAGGTTGCTCGATGGCTAGAGACTTTGCAAAGTTATGACTTTGAAATACAGCACCGGGCTGGGCGTCACCATGGCAATGCTGACGCTCTTTCCAGACGGCCCTGCCTGACAGCAGAATGTCGCTACTGTCACCGCCAGGAGGAACGAGACGGTGAGATCCAGACGGTGGCTGCACTAACCACTGGAAGTGTCGCTCAGCTGTCCCCAGAGCAGCTAAGACAGCTGCAAGAGAACGATGCAGTGCTGATTCAAGTGAGGAGCTGGCTGGAGGCGGGGCAACGGCCTGAGTGGAAAAAGGTTGCAGCACAGAGTCCGGAACTGAAGTCTTACTATTCGCAGTGGATTAACATTGAGCTTCACAAAGAGGTGTTGTACCGGCGCTGGCAGGCTCCAGATCGGGGGGAGAATATCCTCCAGCTGCTGGTGCCCCGAGCGACCCGCCCCCAGGTCCTTCAACTTGTTCATGGCTCACCTGGGGCGGGCCACTTTGGGAACTCAAAGACTCTACGTCGTCTCCGGGGACGGTTCTACTGGCCCGGAAGCCGCAGAGATGTGGAGATGCACGTCCACTGCTGTGATGATTGCACAGCACGGAAAGGGCCATCTGGGCAGTCACGAGCACCACTGCAACAGTATCTGGTAGGAGCGCCAATGGAAAGGGTCGGGGTGGATGTCTTGGGCCCATTTCCAGTGAGTGAAGCAAGGAACCGCTATGTCATCGTGGCGGTGGATTACTTCACTAAGTGGCCTGAGGCATATGCGGTCCCGGATCAGAGCGCTGCTACCACTGCCGAAAAACTGGTCGAAGAAATGTTCACTCGCTTTGGGGCACCAGCTGAGCTCCACAGCGATCAAGGCAGAAACTTTGAATCTCAGGTTTTCAGTGAGGTTTGCCATCGCCTGGGAATACACAAGACAAGAACCACCCCACTTCACCCTCAAAGTGACGGGCTTGTGGAACGTTTTAACCGCACCTTGGCCACGCAGCTGGCCATCTTGACCAGTCGCCACCAGCGGGACTGGGACCGTTTTCTGCCTCTTGCTCTATGGTCTTATCGTACCGCAGTTCAGGAGTCAAGCCAGTGCACGCCTGCAGCGATTATGTTTGGACGGGAGCTCCGGACACCGGTGGACTTGGTGTTTGGGGCGCCACCTGAACCCAACATCTGTGATGGAAGCGAAATGGATTACTGTCGCCGACTTAAGGACCGGCTACATGAAATCCATGAGTTTACTCGCAGTGCGCAGGCTGGTGCTGGAATGCGGCAGAAGAGGGCTTACGACAGTCGCTGGCGAGGCCAGGAGTTTGCACCTGGTGACAGAGTGTGGGTGTACTGTCCTGAATGGAAAAAGGGAGTTTCTCCCAAGTTGAGCAGCCAATGGCGGGGACCAGGTGAGGTTGTGCACCGACTGACAGATGTGGTTTATAGGGTGCGCGTCCCAGGCAGAGGACGAGCTGTGGTGCTTCATCAGGACCGGCTGGCCCCTTACCAGCCCCTTGTTCCACAGACTATTGAAACAGCAGATGAACCTGCCAATGTGGACTCGGATGGGCAAGAACCCAGTGCAACCTTACATGACTGTACACGACCAGTGCGTTCACGCCGGCGTCCTGCCCATCTGTGTTGAAAAATAAAAGAATATATGTATCTCTGGAAGTATGGGGGCCAGGCCAAATGTGGAGGCAGGCCGGATCTGGCCCGCGGGCTGTAGTTTGGAGATCCCTGATGTAGCCTAGCAAGTAGATGACTTGACTGAACATTCTGCCATTGTCATGTGGGGTGGGACTTCTAGTGTTAAATGAATTAATTATGGCCCACAACAGAAGTCTACTGACTGCAAGGACCATATTGTTTTTGCTTTAACATTCTATCTTTCTGCGCTTTCGAGCGCAAATTTCACCCCCGCCACATGAACGAAAAATACCTCAACATTTTATCACACGTAGGGAAAATTGAAAATGAATTTTTGGCATGTTGCATGTGACCCCGCCCAAAACGATGACATCACGGTGTGCGTTTTCGTAAAAAAAATGAATGGGCCAAAAATTGCTTATGGGGCCAAAAAAATATTTTGAAATACGCAAACAGAAGCCCATGACGCATGTCGGGGATAAGACGTGGAACATTTGAAATCATTATGGGATGGCCACACGGCCTACGGCTTGGCGGCCATCTTGTGCCGAAATCAGAGAAATGGCGATTTTCATGTTTTTTAACAATATGGGAAAACTGAACTTTTGTTTGTCCGATTTTCACGAAACTTTAGAATCATGTCCATAGCGGGAGTCTACAATGACCCTGGGAGTTTCATTGACCTTTGACCTTGGGAAGATGCCGCCATCTTAAAATGTTGAAAAAGCACTTTTACTCAAAGCTACAAAAAGAAATACCTCCTAAGGGGTTTTATCAATTGTTATGTCACATCACTGGCCATAAATAGGAATGTACCGTTAGAAAAATGTTGGAATTAGAAGTTGTAGAATTTAAATGGCGTGCGCGTCGCGAGGTCCCAACCGCCACGGTTTTAGCTAGCTCGCACATATTTTGGACGATTTGCGCAAAAAGGGTATTTACGAGTGCGGAGGCTCATGCTAAACGAAACAATATAACTTTCGAAACCGTAAAACGAAAAAAATGGCTGGTTTTTCATTTTTTCATTTCTGATTTTAAATTGAAAAACAAATGAACGAATGATACAGGGATTCATTTCCATACTTCAAAATGTCTGTCTGCCATTTTTTTCGTTTTTCGATTCAAAATCCAAAACGAAATAACTTTTGGTTTTTCGTTTTTTCATTTCCGATTTTACATTGAGAAAAACGAATGATACACGGATTGAAATGACATATATTTGTCTTCTTTTGTACGGGAGATGGGGCTGCACGGTGGCGCAGTGGTTAGCGCTCCTGCCTCACAGCGAGAAGGCCCCGGTTCGACTCCCGGCTGGGACCTTTCTGTGTGGAGTTTGCATGTTCTCCCCGTGCATGCGTGGGTTTTCACCGGGGACTCTGGCTTCCTCCAACCGTCCAAAAACATGCATCATAGGTTGATTGGTGACTCTAAATTCCCCCTAGGTGTGAATGTGAGAGTGAATGTGTGTGTGATTGTGGCCCTGTGACAGACTGGCGACCTGTCCAGGGTGTACCCCGCCTTCGCCCTTCAGCGGCCAGGTTAGGCCTCGGCACCCCCGCGACCCCGAAAGGGTCAGGAAAATGAATGAATGAATGAATGTACGGGAGATCATAACAACACTTTCAATGCCTTTTATTGTATATCATGTTGTTCACCATACTCAGAACACACGATAAGTAACTGCTGCCATTTACCACTTAAGTAACTGCTGTAGTCCAGCTGAGCTGAGGCTAAAGACCACCAAGTCATCAGCGTACATGATGATCTACCACAGTACCTCCAACCATGCAACCACTTCTACACCATTGTTTGATATTTTCCTCATCAGTTGAGTTGATTGTGTGATGATGATTGATCTGAAACTGATCTGTGTCAATAATGATCTTGTAAATCTGATCAAACTCTGTTAGCTTGCTGGAACTGCAGCTGTCATCACTGCTCCTGAACACACTTTTCTGTCTGATTTCAGGTTGAGGAGCTGCAGTTTGTCAGAGATCAGCTGTGAAGTTCTGGGTTTGGTTCTGAAGAACAACCCGTCCAGACTGACAGAACTGGACCTGAGCTACAACGACATCCAGGATTTCGGATTTCTTCATCTGCGTGGTTTTCTGGAGAGTCCAGACGGCAGACTGCAGACTCTGAGGTCAGTAAATGAGCTGAACTCCCTGAAGGATGAGAAGAAGGTTTCAGGTGAAGAACTTTCTGATATTTCATTAGAAGATTTTCTGGACATTTTCTGGATCACAACTTGGAGTCAGTTCAGCCGTCTGATGAATTTCTCTACAACCTTTCCTTGATCCCATGACCTTTTCCAACAAGGTCAAGGAAAAGAGGAAAAGGAGACAGGAGGGAATGTTTCCACCATGCTGATGTGTCTCCTGCTTTTCTGTCTCTTCTTTACTTCCTGTTTCTGCTTCACTGCAGATCTACTTCCAGAATATCTGGAAATGACTGAAGGAAAACAAAGATCTCCAAACTCAATCAGATCACTTTGATTATAAATTAAAAAATCTTCATGTTGGTTTTAAAAAGAGGAAATTTGAGAAGGAATTTTTCCAAATAGCACAGAAAGAAAGAAGAAACACAGGTAGCTCATCATGTTTTATCTAAGCATAAAACCACATTGACTTGTCACTTTATAAAGTTGATCACCAATCAAAATTGAAAATGCCCCCCCCCCCCGCCGCCCCCTGTCTCAACATGAAACGACTGTCAACTATCTGTCAATCACACATTGTGCTGCACTGTCCTTCATTGGAGTAGACTGTCAGAGAGCCAGGCTGGCAGTAATGACAGGTGGAGCTCAGTCACACCAGTAAACTGTAAAAAAGATTCATTATCATGAAGAGTAGAGAATTGACTTCTGTTTGACTAATGTGAAAATGTGGTGGACAGAGAAACCAAAAATCAGGACAGGATGGGAAAAAAAATATGAAAAAAAGTGGAATATTGAATTTTTGTTTAAAGGTGTTTTAAATAACCACACTGGGCCCTTGAAGAGGTCAACTGAACCAGTGTTTCCCAACCCTGGTCCTCAGGGCACACTGTCCGGCATTTTTTTAATCCAACCCTGCTCAAACACACCTGCCTTTGATGACCGTCATTGTCAGGCTTCTGCTGAGCCTGATGATGAGCTGAATCAGGTGTGCATAAGCAGGGCAACATGGAAAACATGCAGGACAGTGTGCCTCGAGGACCAGGATTAGGAAACACTGAACTAAAAAACAAGGAAACTCAGTAACATGAAAGAACCCTGTAACAAAGTAACATGAACAGAACTGACCTCACTTATTGGACACTAAAGGGGAACATTATAGTGGGAGATCAAACCACTCAAGACACACAAGGAGGAACTGAAAAAGACAAACTTTAACTATAAACAATATTCAAACACCTGCTAAATGTAAACTAAATCTAACATACAGTGACCCTTAAGAAATTGATGAAAATAACTAGAACTTTAAGAAAATTATAATAATCTACACAAACAAACAACCCCCTCCCCCTCCTCCTGTCTACATAAAAGTCCAATCAGCTGCTTGCTGTCATGGTTGATTTCTATGGAGATTTTTTTCTGCCACCATATTTCAAGGAAAAGTCACAGTTTTGAGATCCAAATTTTCTAAATTGCAAACAAAATGTAAAATGTTAAGAAAAAAATATCATAATTTGTACATAAAAATATTTAATATTTGCTTTCTAAAACTTGTTTTTTGCTTTCAAAAATATTTTTGCATTTGTGTTAGGTTCAAACAACCTGAATCATTTCTCTGAAAGGAAGACAAGAGAGGGGTCAGTTCTTAAATCAGATTTTACTTGCACAAGGAGAACAGACAGAGAATGTTCAAACCAGTCTCCACCCACTCTGAAGATCTTGGTTCAGGGTTTCCATATTTATAACCTTTCAGGGGCGGTCTTATTTTATTTACATTTGCTGCTCTCAAGGTGTGGAAGGAAAAACAGCCACAAACTGGTTCTACTATCATTAATGACATAGTTCAATGCAATAGGTCGGCGTCAGCATCTTCGAGTATCTGTAATATGTCAGCCTCCAGACAGCCTTCAGCTAAGGATGACTGCAACCTTCCAGATACCAGCTGAGCACGACCTCAAATGAGCAGAAAGAGAAGAGAGGTTAAAATCATACAAAGCAAATATGGGAGAAATGTATGTACAACCCTATCAGTTTGCAACACAAAGGTTTTTAAATGCGTAGTACCTCATCTCACTCTCGGCCCATCTTTGATTTTGCGCTCAATGTTTTCTCACAGGCTGTGTCCGAATTCCCCCCCATATCACTATATAGTGTGTTCGCCATTATCTAGTGCTGTCCGAATCTACTAATTCCAAATCCCAGAAGTCTTTGCGAAAAAATAGCATACATTGATGGTCACTAGATTAGAGGATTTTGACCACAATATCCG
>NW_023416932.1:13581-18643 GCF_002922805.2 Oryzias melastigma | reverse complement strand
CCTCCCCTCCCCCACCCTCTTCCCTTTTTCCGTCCGGTCCAACGACAAAGAAAAACAAATAAATAAAATAAAAAAAAAATAAAAAAAAAGAAGATTGGGGGATCGATTCCTTGCCCACCCATGTGTCAAAGTGTCTTTGGGCAAGACACTCCCCAAATTGCTTCTGGTTAAAGGTTGGTGCCAGTGAATGGCAGCGGAGCCACCACCAGTGTATGAATGTGTGTGTGTGCAAATGGGCGAATGTCTGAATGGGTCTGTGAAAGTCGTGACCATTGTGTCTGAAATACCTTTAAAATCCAGGGCACTATATAGTACTGCACTAAATATTTTTCTAGTAGGTAGGGATTTGTGGGGGAATTCAGACACACAACCTCAGTTTTACACTTGTGCCACCCCAAATAGCCTGCTGATTGGTCTAGATTCTATCCAATCAGATGTCTCTGCCTCGCATTGCCATGCTTGGAGACTGAGGCAGACTTTGGACTTTCTGTTGGCGAGTCTGTTCATCAGAATTCTACAGTCTTCAACCAATCTGGACAGTTTTGTCTATGAGTAGAACTCAGAAGGAGCAGCAAAGCTCAAATATACAACAGGGTTCTGGATTTATTCATGTTTGTGTGTAGTGACCAGCGTGTTTAAAATGTCTTAAGCAGAATAAAACGTCTCAACATCATCTCCGAGTCTGCTGCATGCCTCAACCCGTGGTGTTTTGGTGTCAGGGCCGGCAGCTGCCTCTGAAACAACAGCCCTGGCTTTTTCCTCTTTGTTCACCAGCTCCTGGATGAGATGTTCCTTTGCCAGGGTCAGGTTAGCTGACTTTGTGAAGAAGCTAAAAATTAAAATACAAATATATAAATGTTTTAGGACATGCCACATGTTACAGCCTTAGAATTGCTTTGACTATATGCACTTAAAAAACCCAAATATTAATCAAAATACAAAATAGAAATAAATTCAAAGTATCTACTTGGTTAAAACTATCTGAAAATGATTTTACTGTGCATGAACATTTTTATAGTCTACCATATTTCACTGTACTTACCAATCTTTGTATCTGGGATCAAGTAAAGTGGCAATGTAGAAGAGGGGCTCAGTTTCAATGCCAGCAAAGCGCTTCTCCATTGCCTCCAAGAGGGTTTTCTTCATGCTTTTAATTCCCTGGTCATCTTCCTCATCACCAGTTAAAATATGTCTGAGGACTAAAAAATAAATTAAAGACAATATTAAACAATATAATAGAAATACGATTACCTGTTATGGCAGGGATCACATCCGCTACAGTTGCGTCCTCTCTGCTCACCTCCCTTGTGAGCTCCTCAAAGGGGGAGAGCACATCTGCAACTTTCTTCATCAGATCCCACTGGTAAGCTGTCAGAACAGCTGGTAGTGTGCGTTCAGTGGAATAAACGCTGAGAGGCCGTTTTTGTTCCATTAGGCTCTGTAGCATGTAGAGGCTACTGTTCCATCTAGTCTGCACAAGATGTAATAAACACAAATTTTGTGTAAACAGCAAGACATATTTAAACAATAACAGCAAAAATAGTCAAATCTGTTGCAGAGATTAATCTTACCTGGACATCTTGTTGCAGGCGCTTAATATCCATGTTTAACTCTGTCTGGATGTCTTCAAGCCGTGAGTATGCCAGAGGGGAATGTTTAAAGTGACCCACTATCTTCCTCGCAATGGCCAGGGTGTCTGTGACGCTACGTTGAGCAAGTACACCTTCGTGCACGCAAAGTTGACATAAGTGCGCGACACAACCTGCACTTCGTACTCCCATCTCACTCATGGCTCTTTTCATGTTTGCTGCATTGTCCCGCAAAATGACGTGGACTTGTTGTTTGTCAATGCCCCAGTTCGTGAGCATTTTCTCCACAGCCTCTTTCATTCGTTCAGCTGTGTGGGATCCTCGAAACTCCTGTGCGTGCAGGGTCGCATGGCGCGAAACAAAAGCAGAATCCACCCACTGAGCAGTGAGGCTTAACATCGACATTGGAGAGACAGACGAGCTCCAAATGTCTGTGGTGAACGAAATAAAAGGCACGTCCTTTAGCAAGCCCAGAAGTTTGTCCTTAACTTTCTTTTGGAGCGCTGGCAGAGCTTTCTCCGTGAAATAGTGACGAGACGGCATCTCAAAACGGGGCTCCAAGAAGTCCAGTAACATGATGAGCCCCGGGTTGTCTACGAAGGCGAATGGTTGGTCACTTATCGCAATCATCTGGGAAATCTTGGATATTATGGCTTGAGCCTTCTCACCATCGCGCGGCATTTTCACTTTTTTCTGGAGTGTCTGAAGTAGCGTGGGCTGTGCTGTTCTAGATGGCTGTGATGACTTAGCGAACTCCGTGTAACGTTGCGGATGTTTGTTTTTTAGATGTCGGATCAGATTTGTCGTGTTAAAAGCAGCCTTTTCCTTACCCCCCCTCGAAACTTTCATCTTGCACGTGTTGCAGTTTGCAATTGCGGTATCATTTTCGTCAATGGTGAAAAAAGTCCATACAGCCAACATCTTTTTTGCACGTTACCCCTTCGAACTGTTATTGCCGTATTCCGATGCATTTTACGACAGTAAAACGTCGTGACATGTACGTCTGTGGTCACGTGACCACTCTTAAATGGTCGTCTTTGGTCATTCAAACCGGAAGAATTTTATAAAGTTGCATTCTTAAAATATAACACTTTTTCAGTATGATGAAAACAAAATATCGGGCCACTGATCGGCATGTGACAGCCGATTCCGATCGAGTCCTAAATGACGTAATCGGGGCCGATTTCCGATCACGTGATCGGATCGGGACATCCCTAAAAGAAAGATTAGCTTCTACAACTACGTATCTAAAATAGTTCATTCAGATGGAGCTGAGGGACAAGTGATGATCTAAACTAAACTTTTTAAAGAACTATTCCCCCTTATTAGTGAATCCATATTCTTCTTTTCCTTTCGGCTTTTCCCTTTAGGGGTCGCCACAGTGAATCAGTTTCCTCCATCTAAGCCTGTCTTCNATTGGACGGAGACATCTGACATGCGAGGCACGTGGAAATGAATGAAAACGAGGATAATTTGTATTGGAGACCTGGACTGGAATATGATGTTGAGTGGCAGAAAATGATTTATCAGGGGTGTGGATGTCCTGGTTCGACCGTCAGCTGGATATGTTTTTTAAAGAGCGGAGTGTGAAATCAATGTTGATGCTGAGAAGACGGGAACCATTATTGTTTGGATGTAAACCGTCTGTTTTGAAAAGATATGGTCTATTATAGAATGTTGTAAAGTTATCAATGTATGGGATGCTCATGGAGTGACAATATGACTTTAACCAAATATGAAGCTGACGGATGCGAGAAAACATGATGTCTCAATAACGGGGTGAAGGAAGTGGTCCAGATATTATACAGTTTATGTTCAACAGTTGAATGTTATGGATGAGGTTGATGAAGTCCACTTTAAGAGTTTCTGATTGCTGCAGTTTTAAGTAGTTGGTGCCTGCATGTACGATGAATGTCTCCGCCGAGGGGTGTTCAGCAGTTAGTTGGTGGATTGAGTTGTTAATGTCATTGACGATCGCTCCAGACAGTGACCGTGTGTGGCACCTGCTGACCCGGACATGCTGGACGATAGAGTCTCCCACGATGAGGACGGGCTGCAGAGGTCCGGGTCTTCCCGCGACAGCAGCTGGGGGAGCCTCCGCTCCAGCGGGTTCAGGTGAGGAGATGGGAGTGCGACGCTTCCTGGAAGACAGCGACCCGACGTTTGCTGGGGAAAGTGGATGCCCTGAAGCCGGTGAAATGGATGACGTTGCGCGCGAACCCCGGGACAGCTCGCCCGAGCTAGGGGCATAGCGGTTGGTGAGAGATAGGGTCCCCATGCTGGCAGTGTCGGGTTTGGATCCACAGTTCCTCCGGCCGCGACGTGTCACCTCAGCCCACGACTGCTTGGGCGTGGAGCAGAGGGCTGGGGCCCGGGGTGCAGCACTGGCCTGGTGTTCGTGGAGGTTCTGTGGACTCCTGGCCTCCACTGCGGAGCTGGTGTTGGTGGTGGTACTAGGAGCCGCTTCCGTCCGTTCCAGTGAGTGGTTGTTACAGCCACATAGTCTCAGAGATTCGGTTCTGTTGCATAAGCCCTATGAAAACAGCGACTCTTTCTGCTACCAAATGACTTTTTAGGTTGTTGTTTGCTTTGTGTGATTCATTATAAACTACTAGATAAGATTATGCACAAAATCCATAATGCAAACATGTTTTATTCATATAAAGTGTAAATTGTGTATATGCTGTTATTTATCCCTTCCAGATAAAATGTAAAAAATAAATGATAAAAGAACTATTAACTATTCAGTTTTGAACTCTATACATTTTAAGCTTTTTTCCTTTTAAACACATTTGAAGCGAACAACACAAAACTCTGCAACCACAACCCAGAATACAAATAAAAGTGTGCAAAACCAACAAAGACTTTTATCCACAATAGCATAAAGACAAAAGTGTCTCAGCTTTGAGGATATAATCTGTTTTTTTCTCTTGCTCGGTTTCAGAGAAGATTCTCAGTTTTCAGGTGTCTGGACAGGTTGGTCGTTGAGCCATAAATATATACACACGTGGACAAAATTGTTGGTATCCCTCAGTTAAAGGACAAACCCACAATTCTCACTGAAATCACTTGAAACTTACAAAAGTAACAATAAATAAAAAAAAATGAACAATTAAAAAATCAAAATCAGCCATCAATTTTGAATTGTTGATTAACATAATTATTTAAAAAAACTAACTAATGAAACAGGCCTGGACAAAAACGATGGTACCTCAATAAAAGATTGAAAACTATTTGACCAGAGTGACATGATTAACTCAGGTGTGTCCTTTAATTGACATCACAGGTGTTTCCAAACTCACAATCACTGCCTATGCAAAGGGAGACAAGTAGTCACTCTGCTGTTTGGTGAAAAGGTGTGTACCACACTGAACATGGACAACAGAAAACGAAGGAGAGAATTTTCCCAGAACATCCGAAAAAAAATCATAGACAAACATCTTAAAGGTAAAGGCTATAAGACCATCTCTAAA
>NW_023416932.1:7221-13379 GCF_002922805.2 Oryzias melastigma | reverse complement strand
CCGCAAGATGAAAATTGATGACAAATTGAAGAGACGGATCGTTCGTATTGTATCTAGAACAACCTCCAAAGAAATTAAAGGTGAACTCCAAGGCCAAGGTACATCAGTGTCAGATCGCACCATTTGTCGTTGTTTGAGCCAAAGTGGACTTCAAGGAGGACACCACTGCTGAAAAGAAATCATAAAAAAGCGAGACTGCAATTTGCAAAAATGGATGTTGACAAGCCACAAAGCTTCTGGGAGAATGTCCTTTGGACAGATGAGACCAAACTGGAGCTTTTCTGGTAAGGCAGATCAACTCTATGTTCGTAGACTCAAAAACCAAGCATACAAAGAAAAGAACACTGTCCCAATGGTGAAACATGGAGGAGGCTCAGGAATGTTTTGGGGCTGCTTTGCTGCATCTGGCACAGGGTGTCTTGAATGTGTGCAAGGTAGAATGAAATCTGAAGACTGTCAAGGCATTCTGGAGAGAAATGTGCTGCCTAGTGTCAGAAAGCTTGGCCTCAGTCGCAGGTCATGGGTCTTCCAACAGGACAACGATCCAAAACACACAGCAAAAAACACCCAAGAATGGCTGAGAGAAAAGTGTTGGACTTTTCTAAAGTGGCCTTCCATGAGCCCAGATCTGAATCCCATTGAACATCTGTGGAAGGAGCTGAAACATGCCCTTTGGAGAAGACACCCATCAAACCTGAGACAACTGGAGCAGTTTGCTTGTGAGGAGTGGGCCAAAATACCTGTTGACAGCTGCAGAACGCTCATTGACAAATACAGAAATCGTTTTGTTGCAGTGATTGCCTCAAAAGGTTCTGCAACAAAATATTGAGTTATGGGTACCATCATTTTTGTCCAGCCCTATTTCTTGTGTGTGTGTGTGTGTGTTTTTTTTTTTTAATAATTATGTTAATCAACAATTCAAAAGTAATGGCTGATTTTGATTGTTTAATTTTCAATATTTTTTTTATTTATTGTTACTTTTGTAAGTTCCAAGTGATTTCAGTGAGAATTGTTGGTTTTTCCTTCTTTAACTGAGGGGTACCAACAATTTTGTCCACGTGTGTATATCACAAACTTTTGGTTAAATGTTTCTGTCATTCTGTCACACTGAAATTTCCCCACCGTGGGACTATCTTATCTTATCTTATCTTATCTTATCTTATCTTATCTTATCTTATTAAGAAATCAGAAAAAAAGGTATTGTTTTTTTGGGTCAATAGGAAATAGCAGCCTCAGTTTATGAGCTGCTTAATTAACAAAGTTAGGAGTTTTAAAATGCCATTAAGTGATTTTGAATACAAATGTAATGACTTCATCTTAAACACTTTAAAAACTAAACTTCCTCACCTGGAATCTTCTTTTCTATTTTCAAGTTACACACTCATGACTGTTGGTGCAAAATAGTCCGTGTTGAAAATTAAAATAACTATTTTGTTTTAACTTACAGTAACAGATGATGATGATGATCCTCACACACATGAAGAAACAGATTATCCCCAAACACACCAACAGAACACAAAACTTCCTGCTGGATGCTTGGACTTCTGCTTGGTTTAAGAAAATACAACCAAAATGAGCAAAAATAGGGAAATAGTTTTGTTTGGAAAGGTCATAAATCAAAGAATACAACATTTATTGACTTAAAACATATAGTTTTAAATTATAATCCACTTGTGAGACAAAAGTGTTCTGGATCTGCTGCTCCCTCACAGTCCTCTACTACACAGCGGTTTACAGAACTTGCTGGAAGTTTCATAGAGTTTGTGTAAGGAGAGAACTAAATGACCCCACCAGAAAAGTAAATAATCTTTTACAAATTCTCAAATTTTCGTTCTGTGTTTAGGGAAGACCGGGGATGGTTGTACCAGTTTTACATTTCCGTCTCTAACTTTAAGCTAATTTAACCCACTATCTTTAAAGTGGAAGCTAAACTACTCAGCTAAAACACACGGCTGTATTTATACAAATAGTTATAAATGAAATGATGTTGAAAAAATGGACTTTCTCTAAAAACCTGAAACAATTTCAAACTTAGGTACATATTAAAATTAATGGTAACAAAGATTATTTTGCAAAAGGTATATTTTAAATTGACGTCATTAAAAAAGAAAAAAGGAAATACTTCAGGTCCAAAAACAGAAAAAAGAACTTGAAACTTTTATGAGTGAGTAAAATATCTAAAGGTAAAAACATGATGTGTTTAAAATGCTCAAAGCAGCAAACTTACTCTTCGGATCTGAAGCATCATTTTTGAAAGTAAAAACGGAGTATTGCTTGTCCTCCTCCATCTTTAGCATCAACTTCTGCTGTGCACCAAAGCAGAACGAGCTTATATCAAGTCAGTGTTGATTTTTAATCTAAAGAAGATCAGCAGATCTCATTAAGAGGAAACAACTTCTTCCCCTTTAATGTTTTCTAACAGCTAAAGACAAATCTGCATGTTACTCAATGTTCATGTTTTCATAAGGACGTACCAATCCTTGCATTTTGTAAATTCAGTTCAATGCATTTTTATTTATATAGCCTAAAATCACAAAGAAAATGTTCCTCATTGGGCTTCATGCAGGTAATTTTACAGATGCAGAAAATTGGTAATAAAATATGAAAAAATAGCTAAAGACTAAACAGACTAAATAAAACTGGTTATCCCTGCACTTAGACCCTCCCTCCCAGTAAGGAAAAACTCCTAAAAAAACCTGAGTCAGGAAAAAAGAAGAAACCTTAGGGATTCCCACATGAAGGAGAGATCCTATCCCAGGACGGACAGGCGATACCAGAACTGTTAAAGAAAGATTAGCTTCTACAACTACGTATCTAAAAGAGTTCATTCAGATGGAGCTGAGGGACAAGTGATGATAAAGTCCACAGTCATGATGAAGCAGAAGTGCAGTCCACGACCAGGAGCAGGAGGACAGACGACCCAGCCGGAATCACTCTCACTCAGAGATGCAGGATGGTGTCGGGGGCGTGGTCCACGGCCAAGAGTGGGAGCGTGGGCGATGCACCGGGGATCTGAAATCTCTCCCGCTCCCCAGAGGAGAGTGGGAAAGAAGAACAACATGTGAATGGAACTGCACCAACAAAAGCATGGAGAACTAAATACAATAAATAATAAAGAATAGAAGAGAGGAGAAGTAGATGAGAATAGAGAACAGAACCCCAGAGCTGATCTGAATAATGACCATGATATAAAATCTAAATTTATATTTAAACGCATCAATATTAATTTATTAATCTAGCATGACAAGGACACAGGAGAGGGAATATTATCTGATTACTAGCTAGCCTGGCAGAACGCNTGAGGCTAGATTAATAAACCAATATTGATGCGTTTAAATATAAATTTAGATTGTGAATGGAACTCCACCAACAAAAGCATGGAGAACTAAATACAATAAATAATAAAGAATAGAAGAGAGGAGAAGTAGATGAGAATAGAGAACAGAACCCGAGAGCTGATCTGAATAATAACCATGATAGAAAATCTAAATTTATATTTAAACGCATCAATATTAATTTATTAATCTAGCCTCACAAGGACCACAGGAGAGGGAATATTCTCTGATTACTAGTTAGCCTGGCAGAACGCCTGTCCAAAGAGGAATGTTTTAAGGCTAGTATGGTGACCTCCTTCACTCTGAGGTCAGTTCTGCAGCACTTCCTCTCTCTGGAAATGTGGGGAGAGGATACTTCTTTACGAAGAGACACTGAGTGGTTGTTGGATCTGGTTTTCTTCACAGAAAAAATGAACAACCTGAACCAACAATTACAAGATGGAGACAAATATGTGACATGATCAGAGCTGTGAAGACCTTCAAAGTAAAGCTCAGTTTCTACATCCAGCAAATAAGAAACTAAAGATTTCATCTCTTCCTCTCAGTATCAAAGATGCTGGAAGTTCAGGGCCAGAAAAAGTTATTCATGTTCACAGATATTGTGATATCTGTCCAAGCTGGTAGAAGAGTTTTCAAACAGATTCTGTGACTTTGACAAACTGGAGCCTGTGTGACATTTATTGTGAAGCTTTTCTGGATGTGGACATCAGTGAGTTGTCAGGACAGATGCTGACCTGCTCTCTGTTGATCTCTGTTGATCAGAGTAAACCTCAGTGGATTCACTCCAGCTTACAGCTCTGGTTGAATCTATGCAGGACCAGACTTCTCACTGACAGGATCTGATGTGAAAGTTTTCAACACAAAACGTCTTTTGTTTTAACTTCACTGTTTTCAATTGTTCAATGTGAACATTTAGAATGTAAATCAAAAAACTAAAGATAAGTAGATCTCCAACTGTTCCATTATTTAAAGTATCTCAGTGAGCATAAAAGGTTGGAGACTCCTGCTTTAGTGGTCCTCAACCTTTTTCAGACTATGGACCAGTTTAATGTCAGACAATATTTTACCAAACTGGTTCAGACGGGTCAAAGTTGCTGTTTAATATTTCTAAGTTTCTGGTTTATGTGAAAATCTACTTTCTTAAATTAAGAAGCTGCTACAAGAAATTTAGTTTTGAAAATGTTTGAAAATATTAGTAGATATTTAGCAGATGATGAATATTCAATGAAAAAAAGTTTCTGATTTGTAGAAATTGTTTCTGATTCATATAAAGTAGATTAAATGGATCATTATAGTTTTTTCTCCACAGAACTCCATTATAACACTGATTTAGTCTGCATGTGGACTTCATCTGTCCTAGAAGACATCTGGGATCAGAGAGGAACTTTGGGAGCAGAGAGAGAGAGGACTCCACCAGAATCCACTGATGAGATTTGAAATGAGATTCTATGATCTCCTGATAAACATAGATTCAGTTCTGTAATGATGTACCAGACCATAAAATGACTAGAAACTGACTTTAGAACTGTCTGCAGAAACTCCAGAACTGAATCAGCTGAAACACTTAGACCAGAGATGTCATCATCAAAAACACAGAGACACAACAATCTAATATGCTTGAAGTGGAGAGCTAGACTGGTTTAATGTTTATCACAGTTTTTCTCGATTGCTGAGACACTTTTCTTGAAAGCTGCTCTCTTTTTCTCTAAACTCTGAACACAAAACCCAGTTTTCAAGCTTTGTTAACAGAACCTCAAACTCTTCTTACAGAACCAAACTTTCACCTCAAAACAGATCAATCATTGATCAAAAATGAACTTTGTTGTGAAATCGTTCATATACCTTCTACCAAAGGAATGATTGATTCAATCAGTGGATTCAGACAACAAAGCATTGGTTCAGACAATAGGGTTTAGTGTTTTAGCAGATGAGGAAACTATATTGAACCAAAACCTAACACAGTGCAGAATATTTCATCATCAAATGAATAAAATAAGATTTGTTTTTGCTCTCTTTAAAAAAAAACAATTTTCAACAGGAAAACAGAAAAAAAGTTAAATTTCCTTCTAAAACAAAATATTTAACACTGAAAAAAGGGGAAAAGTGGGGTTGTTCAATTTACAAGTATTAAACATGTGTCTAAAACATGATCAAGTCATGTTTACCTTCCAAACATATTCCAATCTTGTAGATCACACTTAATTTCTGGCAATATGACATTTACATATTTAAATCATCTTGATAAAACATGAAATAATCATGTTTCGCAATTTGCCCCTTAATTTTAAATATGTAAACCCCGTCTGCCGAGGAGCAAGTTGCCCCTTAATTTTAAATACGTAAACCCCGTCTGCCGAGAAGCTAGTTGCCCCTTGATTTTAAGTACGTAAACCCCGTCCGCCACGGATCATTCCAGAAAAGATTTTTTGGAGTCAGCCATTTTATACAAGCAATAAGCAGCTATTCATCGAAGTCACTTATAAAAGGTAAGTTTAATTTACTTTAACTTTATACATATATGTATATATATTCCCCACGGGAAAGATCTCTGCAATACACTCCTATCATAATTATTGTCAAAGTTAAGGCGATGCGGGCTGTTTTTGCCGCTGCCTTCAGTGGAGGGGGGGAGAGTTGTCCTCGGTGAAAATGTACTTTAATACCGCTGGCAGATCATTCAGTGGTAAACTCGGTGAGTTCCAGTGATAAGCGGGGTAGAGTGGTGAGTAGTTAATGTCATTTTTCTGCTCTTGAGGAAGGAAGAGCAGTCACATGCTGGTGTAGGTAGCATATGTGCTCGGCCTGTCAGATCGGCTCGGGGCT
>NW_023416932.1:0-6382 GCF_002922805.2 Oryzias melastigma | reverse complement strand
AAAACGATATCGCAATATGAAAATTCCCATATCGCCCAGCCCTAATATATATATTAGAGCTGTCAGGCGATTAAAATTTTTTAATCACATTGTCCATAGTTAACTCGCGATTAATCGCAAATTAACATTGGGCCTTTTCTTAAGGAAAAAAATGTGCGCTTCAGGGAATTTAGCAGTTCTACATTAATTATAAAAACAAGAATTGCAATATTAATGGTTTTCATCAGAACTACTTTATTTTGTAACATTGTATTGAGATAAACTTAACACTAAAAGTCTGTAACATAAAATGTCTAACAAAAGCCCAAGTGCAAGTGAAGGGCATTTTAAATTCAAAACTTCAATCAACGTTCAGTAAAATAAAATAAAAAACATCAAAAATAAAATTTCCATAACACTTTCATATTCATTTTTTGTCAGGACCAAATGTTTTCCTCCTCTGCTGAACTACAGTATTAAATGAGATAGAGATTCATCATTTCCTATGAACTTTTGTTTTTTAAAACATTAAAGACTGAGAAAAGGTGGTTGGAGACCCGACCGTGATCTAGTGAGAGCAGCCGGTGAGTTAGGGGGCGATGAGGGACGCCCGCGGTGTGGAGAGGCACGTAGGAGAAAATCCGTGATAAATGCGTCAAAAAAGTTGTCGGTGTCAAGCACATGTCAAATGAACGCGTAATTAACGCGACAAATCTGACCACCCTAATATCTATATATATCATAAAAATACAACTTCCGAACTTTTCAGTTTTTAGTTTGTAGACTTCCGATTTATGCATTATGACAACTTCTGATTGGAGGTCCATCGGCCATGTTTCATCTATCCGCCCCTGTCAGTCCGCCATGACACCTGCAGCTGGGTACTCTTGCAAATTTCAGGCTCTTCCTCAAAACCAAATATTGTGTGCTGTTTTGTATTTTGCTTGGCAATTAAAAATCTTTCACAGCATCAAAAAGGAAATTTTCCCCTAACTCTATAACCTTAAATAAGATGTTACACCCAAGCCCAAACTCTAGCGGACATAAAGTGAAAGTTTTAGGTGTAATTTCATAAAAACTATAAGAATAAATTTAATCAAAAAACTAATCAACACATTTTTGAATGAAAATACAAAAAAACTTCCAGTTGAAATTCACAGATTCCTCATTTGGGCCACATATATGAACAGTTTGTTGGTAGAGGAACATCACAGCTCCATGATGTGACCTTTCATATGTGGTCATACAGACAGTAATAGAACTTCAGTCTGCATGTGTGGCTTCAGCTTCCAGCCCAAAAATAAGAATTTCTCTGCTAAGAGCACTGCTGTCTATTTGACATTTTCCCTGAATTCTATGTTTTTCTCTTTTCTTCTACTTTTTTTCCTCATAAACTTTCCATGTTGTGTTTGTGAGGAACACTAAAAAGGTTTTAGGGAGAAGTTTGATCCAGCTGGACTTCAGATCGGCTCTTATGTTACGAGTCCGACCCACTTGAGATCAGACAGGTTGAATGTGGCCCCCAAACCAAAATGAGTTTGACACCCCGGTATTAGAGTGTAAAGGAGCCTTTTTAGCTGCTAAAGAGAAGAAAGATAGAAAATAAAACTATTCATAGAAATATTCATAGAAAACCAGAGAGCAAAGAGTTCTTTGGGGGAAAAAAAAAGAGTTTTTTATGTTGCGACTTCCTCTCTGTTTGCATTCAACATATTTTAACACAACATCCATGTAAATTTATCGGTAAAATTATGTAAAATTTTTCCAGAAAAATACATATTTAGTTTTTTTTTACTGCGTCAAAAACTAGATTTTGGTCACTAAAGTTGTGACTTCAAACTTGGAGCATCAAACCACAAACAGCAACATCAGTTTGAAGGTTTTTGCTACTGAAAGTGTTCTGCTGACTGATTACTTTATTTTTCTTCATAAGATGCTTAATCTAGCGGTAGCTCACTAAACACCTGCTGCATTGTTCTAGAAACATTTTAAAGCTTGTATTTAGTTGCACTTTGTCTTTAAAACAACTTCCTAAAGAAAAGTTAAAATAAAATAGTTTTGGTTAAAATATTCTGTCATTTGTGACCTTTGTTAAAAAAAGGAGGAAGAAAAAAAAACGATTTAACTTGAAAATCAATTTTGGAATGAAAAAAATTGGAAGATTCTTTTTTTGGCCATAATCACACCAGCTCTAGTCTTAGCTAACAGATTAATAAAATGTTCTCTCCAGCTTCATTAGTGAAACTCAATCTGGTTTTCTCTCAAACAGATGAATCGTAATAACATACGTCTGGTTCTGGTTCTAATGGACCAGGAACATCTGATTGAAGATGATGGAATTCTTTGATTTGTAGAGTTTTTCAAAGCCTTTGATAGTCTAGATCAGGGGTCAGCAACGTTTATGACATGAAGTGTCAATACAAAATGTTCTCCTCAACAACTGTGCCATCACCAACTATAATCCAAACTCTGTTGTCGTTCAGCCTTCAGCCTGTGCAGCCGAGGATCGTGACCGCGAATCAGCTCTCAGGGAAAAGAAATCCTCACTGGATTTTAGCTTATTGTCTCTCTAGGAACTGAACTCAGGTCCTACACCAGCCAACTGAGTTATCCATCCACTTCCAACTACAATGTCAACTTTAATATATAGAAAAGCACATTTTTCAATGTTTATAGTGTTACTTAATTCACAAACAGCAAATCAAATTGTTTTTCTACACATATATCGGCAATAGCTTAACTAGCTTTCAAATAGTTGAAATACTACTGCAGCTATGTTTGTTTAAACCAAAAGTACTGCATTTGTGGTACATCATACCAACAGCAATAGTACTGGATACATCAGAACAAAATACCATCAATACTTTTTTTGGAATGCGGAAAAAAACAAAAGTATGCAAACTTATTTTACTTATCTTATATTCGGGTGCGCATAAGTTTCAACCGCCCGCTCATGAAGGCTGACACAGAACATAATGGCCACTGTGTGAAACTATAACGTTTTATTGAAAAAAAGCGGCAGTATTTATATGGGTGGGCGGGGTCTCAGTTATGGAGCTGCATGAATGGATCCTTTCCTTGTGACGTCATGGTGGAACAAAGATCATTGAGAGAAGAGAACGTCACTCTTTTCAAATACAAAAAATACAAAATGACGACACAAGACATTTTTGTTGTCACGCCCCGCTGTGCCACCGGCTATCCCTGGGACGCGTGCCTTAGGCTGCCGACCCCTGCTCCAGAACATCACTTTATTCTAATGTCAATCCTACATCTTGGATTACAGGATGTAACTTGTGGAGTTTGGCTTCCTACACCAGCTACACCCAGATTTCAAGTCAAAAAGGGAATCAGGAAAGGTGACCTAGTTGGTAGGGATGTAGGAAAATATTCATTTGGCGATACTTGTATTGATTCAAAAAGTTGCCACGACGATATTTATTTAATTATTTATGAACATCCTTCAATGCCTTGTTTTTGTTTTCCATCTTAACCTCCGACCACTAGTTTGCAGCAGAGTGCACTGAGTCTCTTTGAGCAGCTCTACACAACGACCAGAACAACAAGATCTGTTAAATGTTCAGTTAGCCTCGCGGTTTTAGTTGTTATGAGACATTTACTACTTAGTTTAGACTTGGAATGGCTACTAAACCTAAACTCTGTGCCACATTGCTGTCAGTATCATTTAAAAACGTGGATTATGGAGATTCTTAGCGGCTCAGATGAGAACGAGTGAACAGTGGAGCTGCATCAGGTCATACACGGATACTCCATCAAAATGCTGTCAGCAAAGTGAGCAGAAGTTCTGCAGAACTTCACAGCTATAGATTCTAGTTCAGAGACCTGATGGATCAGAGTGATGTGGACAGCACTCTAGAAAATGAACAATGTTGTAGATATTAGCAGTGAAATACACATTTACTTCAACTTTAGAGAACTTTTTATCTATAAATGTTGTTTTCTGAAAAAGAAAACAATCTCTTTAGTTATCTATGGTTTTACTTAAATTGATACATTTGTTTCCTTAATTCTTCTATTTTATTTGAATATTTATAGATTTTTTTATTGTTCTTTCTAGTTTAAGATTAAATTTTTTAATGTTACATATTCTTAACATTTTAGATAAATATAGTTTTTTTCCCTCTGCTGCTTAGATTTTATTATAGTTATATCTATTATATCTATTTTTAAAATGTTATGCAGCCTTTTGTTTTTTATTTCAATGTTTCGAATGTAAAAAGATTTAGAATTTTTAATTTTGTAGATATAAAGATGAGAAATATTGAAAAGAAATTTCTATGAGTGACGTCAACACCTTGTTTGTCCAGTTTATTATACGGTCTATGGGTTCTGCAGATCACGAGAAGCGTGGAGTTCTGGTCCAGTTACAGAAGCAGTCATGGGTCCACTAGAACCTGGACCAGAATATTGTGAAGATGAAAAAGTGTCCTACCTATGTGGTGGAGCTGAAGCTGTGGTTTCCAGCAGATATCCAGCAGTCTGCGCTGACGACAGAGCTCCTGCTCGTACTGGACGATGGTTCCTTCACAGAGTCTGAAGATTTCTTCAGCAGCAGCAGCGAGTCGCTCGCTGATCAACTCTCTCAGAGACTGAAGGGAAGACATGGTTCCTGCAGCTGCAGAAGATCTTCAGCTCCAACAAACACCAAAGTCCTCTGAACAGCAGCAGCTCCGATCACCTGCTAGTCTCACAATCACAGCCACGTTGTCTTTACGTTCAACACGCATTCACTCATTTAGCTAAAGAGGGTTGTTCGGAATCGAACCACGTATCGCTACATCTCTGTAGAAACCTCACGAACGTCCCAACGAAACACTGCCGTCCTCTCAGTACAAGCTAACGCCGCTAGCATGCTAGCTAGCGCCTCGAGCTGCACAACAAAGAGGTCTTGGCTGCAGACAGCAAGATGGCGCCCTGAGATCATTAGCCAGAACCGGAAGTCCACAATCAGGAGCTGACCCCTCACTCCGTATAAAAATGTATTTTTCTTTCTGATTCACGTGTCGATCTTAACAGTAATGATTCTCTTTTTCGTTTTAATATTTAATTCTTGTCTCAGTTAAAGCTGCTATGATGATTATCTGAGCATTAATAGGTTACAGTGTGGTGACGTCACACCAGCATTCATAACGTCTTCCTGAAACTTTTTTAAATTTAGATTTTATATAATATTTCACGAATTAAACTGTTTTTTTGATGGAATATTTTAAACGATGTTGAGATCAAGTAAAGCTGTTTTTTTCGTTTCTTTTTAAATAAAGTTTATTCACGTGACCGGGAAGTAAACAGCACGAGGCGCTAGCTAGCATGCTAGCAGCGTTAGCTTGTGCTGAGAGGACGGCGGTGTTTCGTTGGGACGTTCGTGAGGTTTCTACAGAGATGTAGCGATACGTGGTTCGGTTCGGAACAATTATCTTTAACTAAAGTGTCGTAAATGAGTGAATTCGTGTTGAACGTAAAGACGACGTGGCTGTGATTGTGAGACTAGCAGATGATCGGAGCTGCTGCTGTTCAGAGGACTTTGGTGTTTGTTGGAGCTGAAGATCTTCTGCAGCTGCAGGAACCATGTCTTCCCTTCAGTCTCTGAGAGAGTTGATCAGCGAGCGACTCGCTGCTGCTGCTGAAGAAATCTTCAGACTCTGTGAAGGAACCATCGTCCAGTACGAGCAGGAGCTCTGTCGTCAGCGCAGACTGCTGGACATCTGCTGGATACCACAGATTCAGCTCCACCACATAGGTATGACACTTCTTCTTCATCTTCACAACATTTCTTCTTCACGAGATTTGATTGGATTTGGTCAAATCCAATCAAATCCAATGAAAACATGTGGACATGTCAAAACTATGTCAAAGCTGCACTAAAAAGATGTCTGTCTGTGTCTCTGCTGCTGTTCTCCTGGATTCAACAGAAAATTCAACACTTTAATGTCTTCAACCTAAGAAAGGTTGAAAACCTACACAGAAATAAGTGATCACAAACAGACATGTCTAACAATGAATATTTTTTGTTTATTTAGATCCTGTTGAAGCTGTATTCTTCTGTTTTTCTGCACGTCATTGATCTGAACTAGTTCTATTTAGTGTCAAAGCTCGACTATAAAAACGAGTCTTGAGTCTAGTTTTCAAGATGGACGTGGAAGACGCTCATCTGATATTTAGTGTCAAAGCGTTCCAGAGTTTGTGAGCACAGACAGAAAAGACTCGCTCCTCCTGCATTTCCTTTAGACCTCTGTACCTCAAGGAGAAGCTGATCAGGTTTATAACCTCATTTGATCAATTACTATGACAAATATATCATTAAATATTCCCAACCTCGTCAGTGTGGACACAAAATATATATATATACGTGAAAATAAAGACAAATTAAAAAGAGATTCTTCAT
>NW_023416931.1:167021-169622 GCF_002922805.2 Oryzias melastigma | reverse complement strand
CCAGCAATGAAATAATTAAATATATTATGAAATGTTAAAAAGTGCATTTTAATGGCTATTTTCATATTTTAATACCCTTTTTATTTCAACATTTATTTATTTATTTAAACTTTTATTTATTTATTGCCACTTTTAAATATTTAATGACACATTTATTTGTTAATTTAATGGTATATATATTTATTTCATTTTGGCTCTTTCCAGACTCCATAGAGGCCAACACAAATTGCATTTGGTGTGATTGTAGCTTAGCAGAACTAATGAATGAGCTCCCCATGAAAAATGGTTTACTTCCTGCTCCAACAAAATTATGTCATTTTGACATTTGGTTACTCGGAGCCAGACGTCATCAGCAAGCACTGGTTGGTCCAAGTCGCTGCATCAGCATTTCAACGACAGCCACTCTCCCACAGATGATTTATAGTCATGTTAGTATCATTGTGGTGGGATGGATGGGATTTCTGAACATTATTGTTCTATAAATGAAGCTTCGGACAGGTTTGTCTGTGGGGGGAGGGATGAAACTCCCCCTCCCGGACCAGCAGCTGATCAATAAATCATCTTTGTTTGTGATCTTAATGAATGTAAAGGTTCAAACACGGTGTTAACAAAAGACAGATGATATTAGAAATAAGTTTTCTTTAAGTTTCGATTCTGTTCTTTCTCTTTATGACGATTCTGTTCATTCTCTTTATGAGAGTGAAGACGTCATCGTAGTGCTGCATTCTGCCTCCTGCTCTGTTCTATGCACGTGAGTTCTGTTTAGTTAGTAATGCGCGGCTAAATGACGGCTAATTACATTAAAGAGCTTTTGGGAATTTGTCATATTTTTGCATTTTTTTCCAACATATTCTATGTAAAATAATGTAGTCACGAGGGGGCCCAAGCCAGGGTCGTGTCAGGAAGGGCATCCGACGTAAAATCTTGCCAAATCAAATATGCGAATCAGACCTACCAAATCCATACCGGATCGGTCGAGGCCCGGGTTAACAACGACCGCCATCGGTGCTGTTCACCGACAGGGTGCCGGTGGAAATTGGACTACTGTTGGTGGAAGAAGGAGAGGAGGAAGGCGGGTTCGTAGGGAGAGAGAGAAGAGGAAAGTCACTAGTGTTGGACTGAGAGTTGGGACTTTGAATGTTGGAACTATGACAGGAAAGGGTAGAGAGTTAGTGGACATGATGCAGAGGAGAAAGGTAGACATACTGTGTGTCCAGGAGACCAGGTGGAAAGGTAGCAAGGCTAGAAGTTTAGGAGAAAGAAATTAGCAACAAATCTAAAAAATATATTTGTTTAGTATTTAAACATTACTAAATACACAAACATTTTTTTCATAATTTGAAATAAATTCAGGTGCCAAGAGATCAGAAATCATCATTACAGTAGAGTTGGAGGTAGAACCTTCAGCCATCAAGCCCCTGTTCTATGGAATAAGCTCCCAGCTCATGTCAGAGAGGCCAGAACAGTTTCTACCTTCAAAACTAGCCTTAAAACATTCCTCTTTGGACAGGCGTTCTGCCAGGCTAGCTAGTAATCAGTGGTTCTTGTGAGGCTAGATTAATAAATGAATACTGCTGCGTTTAAATTAGAGCTGTCAGGCGATAAAAAAATGTAATCGCGACTAACCGCATTTTGTCAATAGTCAACTCGTGATTAATCGCAAATTAATATGTGGCCATTTTTTTAGGAAAAAAATGTGTGGTTCGTGGAATTTAGCAGTTCTACATTAATTATGAAAACAAGAACGGCAAAATTAATAGTTTTCATCAGAAATACTTTATTTTGTAACATTGTATTGAGATAAACTTTCTTAACAATAAAAGGCTGTAACATAAAATGCCTAACAAAAGCCCAAGTGAAGGGCATTTTAAATTCAAAACTTCAATCAACGTTCAGTAAAATAAAATTAAAAACATCACAAATAAAATTTGTTCATTTTTTTTATCAGGACCAAATCTTTTCCTCCTCTGCTGAACTGCAGTAGTAAATGAAATAGAGATTCATCATTTCCCATTAAAACTTTGGGATATTTTGCATATTTTCGCGTGGTAAAAGAGGGACGGGCCACACACTCAAAGCTGAGATTGATCTTTTATCTACAAATAACTGCCGTTCTTTAAACTACATTTAAAACGTCCCCCGGTGCGCTTGCTGTTCGGAACGTCGGGGGTCCGCAGCTCTCGGGACGCGGCGACGGACGCGAGCCGGTACCACCAGACGTGGTACTGGACGCGAACCGGAGCCGGGTTAGAGTGCAGGAGCTCTCCGTGTCCTGGCACCGGGCCGGTTCTAGCTAGCAGCTCGGTGGTTGGAGACCCGCCCGTGATCGGTGAGTTCGAGGGCGATGAGGGACACCTGCGCAGGCAGTGTGGAAAGGCACGTATGAGAAAATCTGCGATTAATGTGTCAAAAAAATTGTCGGCATCAGGCACATGTCAAATTAACGCGTAATTAACGCGACAAATCTGACAGCCCTACTTTAAATATAAATTTCGATTTTCTATCATGGTTATTATTCAGATCAGCTCTGGGGTTCTGTTCTCTATTCTCATTTACTTCATCTCTCTTCCACTCTTATTAACTATTGTATTTAGTTCTCCA
>NW_023416931.1:163602-166014 GCF_002922805.2 Oryzias melastigma | reverse complement strand
GCACTGCAAGTCAATAAGCTCGAGCTGAATGTCAGCTGGCACATCAGAAGGCTTCACTGTAAATGGCGAGCGAAAAAAGCCGAATTTTTTCTCAAGTTCACTGAAAACCTGAAACCTCCGCTCAAACTCTCGCACCAAATCTGTTATGTTGTCTTTATATTTATCCAAATCTGGACGATCCGGTGCCTTCGGACGCACAGCTGTGAGACATGAGAAGTGCGTGGTGTCACCGCTGGATAGCTGCGTCTCCCACAGTGACAGTTTCATCTTGCCATTTTGGGAAGGGTGTGTTGACCGATAACTTGTTAAGTAGTAGTGGTGAATGGTGAAGCAAGCTTGCCGGTTTATTTCTAGTTGGACACATCACGTTGCGAATGTTTATTTCCTGGTACTAACTCGTGTCAGTGCCGCATGCTGGACGTGAGCTCTTTAACACATTTACTGCCCTCTAGCGGCCGGAGGGAGCATTTGGTTTGTATTTATTTTAAAAAATCATAACTTTTGATAGAAATGAGCTAGTGACTCGCTTCTTTTTTTGACATACTCAGAAATTTATGACGGGCCAGATTAAATCATCCAATGGGCCGGGTCCGGCCCGCGGGCCGTTTGTTTGACATGCCTGGTCTAAGGGCAGGGATAACCAGTTTATTTAGTCTTAGTTTTTAACTATTGTTCATATTTTGAAGCCCAATGAGGCAATTTTCTTTGGGATTTTGGGCTATATAAATAAAATTGAATTGAATCATTTGAAGCTTCTTTAAGCTTTAGAAATAGCAGCTCAAAGTGTGCTTAAATCAATGCACAAATATTTCTATTTTTGTGACCAAGGAGGACCAAAAGTTCATTTTGTGTTTCGTGGTTCCATTTATGTTGAATGAAAGCACAACAACATTGTATATTGTGATGAAGTATCGTATAGTGCACAGGTCACAATAAAAACAGTTGGAATATGAGAATGTGAAGTTTAGTTAATAATTAACATTAAAATCAGACGTTTTAGGCCACAACAATCATAAAAATATCCAGCGAAATCCTGGAGGGTCTTAGATTAATAGAGTCAGCATCAAATATAGTTGTCTGAGGTAAGAGTAGAGTTTCAATCTGGTAGAATTTTTTCCTAGACAGCGTTCCATGTTGACAAATATCTTTCTCCTTAAACCCCGTGTTGTTAGGGTCAAACAGGGAAAAACATGGACTCCAGGAACAACAACCGCACATTATCATGACCGTACAGAAAAGAGAACATACATCAAATTACATATTTGGATTATTCTGAGATATGAGTTCAGCAACCTAAGATCTGTAGCCAAACTCACAAGTAATAAGCCCCCCAAAGTGTAGAAATCCCCCCCACGAGAAGCAAGTAAAGGGGGAAAATGGGGGAACACCCTCTCCCCACCCCGCCCCATTTAGCAAAGTGAATTTCAGGCCCTGCAATTACTGGTGAAGCAAGTCTGGTCAAAATAATGAACCTGAAAATAAAACCTAAATGTCTCCTCAATTGACCTTCAATAAACCCAGCTGTGCACATGTACACTATCCCCCCTTATTTAGAGCGACCGGAGACATCCGCGAATATTCCGTTTATTCATCTTCTTAACATTTTGTCCCTTTTCGCCAGAGCCTAACCCAGGTGCTGATGGGCGAAGGCAGGATACACCTGGAGAGGTCTCCAGTCTGTCACAGGGCCTCAATCATACATTCTCATTCACTCCTAGAGGGAATTTAGAGTGACCAGTTAACCTATGAAGCATGTTTTTAGACGGTGGGAGGAAGCCAGAGTCCCCGGTGAAAACCTACACATGCACGGGGAGAACATGCAAACTCCCCAGCTGGTGGTTCTGTTTCAGGTTCCCCAGCTGGGATTTGAACCGGGGCCTTCTTGCTGTGAGGCAAGAGCGCTAACCACTGCGCCACCGTGCAGCAGATCCCCCTGTCCCTGTCTCAGAACCCCCCCCCCCCCACACACCCACCTCTGAAGCCAAAAGAATGCATGTTACGAATGTCTTCAAAAACACTTCTGAACATCATCCTTGAGCAGAGATACACCTCAGCAGAGCAGCACCTCGCGGTTTCAAGTCCTTTTTGTGACGAACCAGAAGAGTCACGAGACTGAAAAAAAATCTGTGAATACATGGAATCTGAAAAAGCGGGGGAACACTGTACTGCACCAGAAAGAAGCAATAATGTTTTTCTACCTCGGTAATGCATAGCTTACACTTGGTCCTGAAAATGCTAGAAGAAAAGAGGACAGTTGAGAACAAATATGAGAATCTAGTGCATTTTGTTTTACTTGTCTCCTCATGATGGAATGAAGATAGGTGCAGGATGAACCTCTCAGCAGACAGCTGAAATAGACTTAGGACACTATGACTTTGAGCAGTATTGAGGAGATATACGTGGCCTCCTGGT
>NW_023416931.1:156509-162355 GCF_002922805.2 Oryzias melastigma | reverse complement strand
GAGAACTAGTCCTCTCCTTAACTCCATCAGTGGGTGTGCCTGGTCGGGCCTTGTTTACATCACTCCTTGGGGCCTCTGTTTCTCTTGTGTTCCTGTGCCTTCCTGCTCTTGGGTGTGGGGGGCCTCTGCGGCGGTCCCACGTGCCCCGGTCTGGGTGCTCGGCGGGATTGTCCGGCGGGCGGTTTCTCTCCGCGGCTCCATAGCGGGTGCTGGGGGGTCTTGGCTGCAGCTGCTGCCCCGGCAGGGGGTCTTGGGGTGGGGATGGCCGGGCGCTTTCCCCCTGAGTACATTCCATCACCATCCACCTCAGTGTAACATAAACACTCACCTGAGCACAGGTGTCAGCTCACCTTATCACTAACCGTTTGTGTGACAGAATGAAAGTCTTTATCTGAATGGGTTTGTATGATGGAGCGTGTGAGCTGCTGTTACAGTTGTATTGATTACATTATGTTTAGTTTAATGTGGAGACTATTTTGGCCAACAAGTGTGTGTGTAACTATAGTGTGTGTGTGTAGACAGGCGCCGCCCATTCTAGTTTATCACTTAGTCCTGGTTGTTTTATGATGTTGCTTCCCTCTGTTGCCATCACCACCCCTCCCCCCCCTCTTCCTTTTTTTCGTCCGGTCCAACAACAAAGAAAAATAAATAAATAAATAAATAAAATAAAAGCATAATCAATATAAATAAAGTTTAGTATGAAATACAACAGGGGTTTAACCCAATAAATCCCTGTTGTGACAGTAAAATCTGCCCAACACAAGAAGCTCTCAGCCCACATCTGTTGGCTCAGCTGTTGGACAGGACAAGTAAAAAAAAAAGAAAAAAAAAAGGAGATATACGTTTTGGATAAATTGATTTATGGAAGACTGGACAGATAATTCTACTCACTAGGTTTAGTTTCTGTTGAAACATTTATTTGTCATCTTGTTGGTTATTAAACTGAATATTACAGGGAGGGGAAGGAAAAATCTGAACAGTTATTAGAAAGTCCTGGGCTGTCATTCAGGTGAAAGACAAAAATTAACATCCATGCTGGACCACATATTTCACCCACTGCAGGGTACCCTGTCTGGTCTGGAGAGCAGCTTCAGTGACAGACTGCTCCACCCTCCCGGTCTGAAGGAGAGATGTTGCTGGTCTTCGCTTCCTGCTGTTTTTGGGCTCTAAAAAACCCATTTGTGAGTGGACTTTTTTTACCTAGTAAACCACAGAATTTATATTCAAATCCTTATCTATCTAACTGCAAACACGTTTTTTTAAATTCCCCTTGCTGTGCAATACTGAGGGACAAATTAAGGATTTCTTATTCTTGGATCATCCTGGCTGTATTATTTTTGTTTTCTCACACAGAAGAAAAAGTAGCCTTTGAACCACTGTAAGATGGAAGTATTTTTCAGGGCAAAAGGTAGCTTCCTGTTCTGTGTTCGTTAAATCCAACAGAAGAGTTAGTAAAAAATGTTTTGGCTGGAATTTACAAGTGGAGAACAGTGGGCACAAAGACGTAAAGGCTAAACGGTGACAAAGACAAGGAGTACTAAAAACAGAAAGAAAATGAAATAGAGTAAAATGCTGAGCATGGGGTGCTGCATGACGGTTGGAATCAGGGGGAGTATTTGGTGGCTGGTAGCCAGTATGACTGAGATGGGGGAGGCAATTCTGCAGAGCTCATAAATTACAGGCCTTCAAGCCCCACTTTACATTAATGGAATGTGCAGTGCTGCTCTCCTCAGTTGCTTGCTGAGATTAAAGAGTGGGGAAATGGCTGTAGACAGGCTATCCCAGGTCTATCCCTATCCCTAGTCTCTTTGTGTCTGTGGATCTTGGGCAGTCCACAGAGTAGTCCAGTGCTTCTTGGGATCAAGAAATAGAAGAGAGGGCCAGCAGAGGTCAAGATTGCTTTCCAATACCCAGAGCTCACAAGTTGTCTTTGCTTGGCTGCAATTGATTAAAACAGCAGCTGTGGTCCAGCTGAAAAGGTTTTTTACAAAATCAGCAAAACCAGTGTAAAACTAAGCATGAGTTGTATAGAAAAGCATTGCCTTACGGATCTGTTTCTGTGAACATTGCAGTGTAGCCCTGGATTCACAGTGGAAGATATTTTACAGATTACCAGTATGTGCAATAAAGTGTGTGGATAAAAGTCCCCCTCCCATCATCTTTTGATCAATTGCGAAATTGATCCCAGTGGTCTTTTATTTATAATTGTACAATAATTATTCAAAATAAAGAAATATTGGGACATATTTTCAGCAGAGAGGCAAAAGTTCATTTGAAATTCAACTCTGAGTTGTTGGTGTCACAAAAGGGAAGGGTTACGGTTTATTAGTTCAGACATGAACCTAGCACAGCTAAATCACAGTCAGACAGGCAGATGTCAATCACGAGCATGGGATCATCCAAGAAGAGAGTAGAGTAGTCAGAGTCCAGGTGAGGGTCAGGGCAGGCAGCAGGTAATCAGAGAATGAGCAAAGTCAGAAACAGAAGATCAGGTCCAGATAGAAACGCTCAGTGATACTGCAGGGTGCTACAAACAATATGTGAGGGTCTGTGTGCTGCTTAAAAAACAGGTGGATGATTGTCAGATTGGAGTCAGGTGAGCGGCATCCATGAAGTGTGACCTGAGGCTGCTGGGAGATGTATTAAGTTAATACTAAGGAGATGCCTCCCGCCGGTGACCAGAGTGCGAGAGCGAGCTCTGACTCCTGACCTTACCATACTTTCCCTTTGTATGGGGAAGTACATACAAAACCTAATAATGTAAGTTATCACCATCACACTAATCAATTATTTTTTAAATCAAAGATACTAAAACTTTTTGATTTAATAGAACACAGAATTCTACAATTGATTTACAAAGCAAGACATAATTTACTATCAGTACATCTACAATGTTTTATGACAGATTGGGTGGTTATAGTTTAAGAAAAGAAAATAATTTCAGTCCTCAAAGCACGCACAACAAAAAAGATCTTTTGTATAACAATATATGGAGTGAAGCTATGGAACAGCCTGAATGATGAGCTACGAATGAGCAACAGCATAAACCACTTTAAATGGTAAATTGCGTATACTTGTACACCGCTTCCTAACCTCCTTCGAGGGCCCAAAGCGCTTCACAGTCACAGATTCACACACACATTCACAGACCCATTCACACACACATTCACACACTGGTGATGGCTCTGGTGCTGAACACTGGCGCCAACCTTCCACCAGAGGCAATTCGGGGTTCAGTGTCTTCCCCAAGGACACTTTGACACATGGGCGGGCAAGGCGGGAGTGGAAACCTGCATCGCTTCCGATCAGGAGTCGACCGCCCTACCACTGCGGTTTTTAAACAAAAACATAGGATAATAGTCTTCTGTAAATATAGTAATAAAGAAGGATAACAAATCTAATGTAGTTATACAGGTTGTTGTCTGTGAAGGTGATATTCTATATAAGTTACTGCTATGTGTGTATTGTTTATCGTTAGTGAGGTTGACTGTGTCAGGGCCTGCTGTCCACCTCAGGCACTGATTCACCACACCTGCTCATCCCATCAGACGACCAGTTAAAAGCTCATCCACGCCCACCAGCCAACGTCGGTTCGTCTGCTCCACTCCGGTAGAGTATACCGACCCTGAGTTATTATCTAGAAAAGTCCTAAGTCAAAGCCTTTAACTCCTAGTTCCTGTCACTAACATTTTGCTCTCCTGTCAAGGATCACCCGGACTCCCTCCTATCACGCCTTGGACAAACCATCTACCATCCAGGATCTCAGCTCAAAATAAAACCCCTTTTCTCTCAATCCGTTGTCCTGCATTTGGATCCTCCACCACAAGTTCTCAACAGACTGGGGCTGGTGTTGAGGTACCAGTGGAAAGATTTATGGGAGGGAAAGCATGTGAATGAGAAAGCTGGTATATACATGTACGTGTTTGTGTAGATCATTTTGTGTTTATGATTGAATGGACAAATGTTTAATGAAAAAAAGGTACTTAATGCACATTTTTGATATAATTTATACTGAAGATTAAACTTAAGTTATAGCATGGGTCGGGTGAATACTCGATTCTGATTGGCTACTGGGTGTGGATTAAAAAGTGATACACCACACCTAAAAAAGAAGTTCCGGTCACACAGACCAAACATTCGATATCACTGCTCAGGCTTCTTTATAACACATTTTTCCTTCATCATCTGGACAAAACAAGCAGTAATGGATGAACTTTCTCTCTGAACTGATGCTTTATTTAACTTACTGTAACGACCAGCATTTATATTCCTCTCCTTTTGTAAGGTAAATTAATATTGACAAATTAGTCAACCCTCAACCCCATAATGTTCGGCCTAACTTTGGTAATTTGTTTTCAAAATGAGTTATTCTCCTACTAATAAGACTCAGCACTCGGCATGAAAGGTGTAGTCTTCTGTCTCACCACAAGAGGGAGTTTCCGCTTTTAGAGCAGATCAGAAAAGCGAACCTGCCATGAAATGAAACACAGACAGAAGCTGATTGTGTGCCGTTTATGTTCTAGCTGCTCACTGAAGGCATAACTTCAGAAAAATAAGAAAAATATCCTAATTTGTCCGGGTCTTTCTTTCAAAACAGCAACACTTTACCACTACAGCTGAGGTCTATGTCAGTTTCCGGCTCCATGCCGTGTTCCATGTCACCGTGACAACAAGCTGCATCACGGAACAAATAGTCCGCTTTTTGTGAAAAAATAAGCTGAACCAAAGAAATAACAAGAATAAAGTAGTAAATATTTATTGAATGTTTATTTGTTTTGTAAATGACCATGGTATAAGCGGGATAATACCCTCCGAAGTGTGCATTATGAGAAAAAACGCACCTATACAAAGTCAAAGAAAGCGCTTTACAAGTATAATACATTGCAAGTGTAATCTGAAGGAGATCAGCGACTATAAAGTAGTGGTTGATGAGAGTGTTTCCAGATAGCACAGGATGGTGGTGTGTAGAATGACTCTGGTGGTGAAGAAGATGAAGAAAGAGAGGGCAAAGGCAGAGAAGAGGACAAACTGGTGGAAGCTGAAAAAAGAAGATTGTTGCATGACTTTTAAGAAACAGTTGAAACAGGCTCTGGGTGGTCAGGAGGTACTCCCAGATGACTGGATAACTACAGCTAATGTGATCAGGGAGACAGGTAGGAGTGTACTTGGTGTGTCATCAGGAAAGAGAGTTGATAAGGAGACTTGGTGGTGGAATGAGGAGGTGCAGGAGTGTATACGGAGTAAGAGACTAGCTAAGAAGAAGTGGGACACTGAGAGGACTGAGGAGAGTAGACAGGAGTACAGGGAGATGCAGCGTAAGGTGAAAGTAGAGGTGTCAAAAGCCAAGCAAAGGGGTTATGATGACTTGTATGCTAGGTTGGGTAGTAAGGAGGGAGAGACTGACCTGTACAGATTAGCAAGGCAGAGAGATTGAGATGGGAAGGACGTGCAGCAGGTTAGGGAGATCAAGGATAGGAATGGTATCAGCTTTCTTTCTGGCCGTTTACCTTCTGATGGGTTACAGGTCCTCCTCGTGCTGCTTTTCAGTGGATGGTCGTTGGGTAATCCGGGGTCATCTGACAGTGGAGCAAATCTGTTTTGCAGGGTCACCGCTCCGTTCATGCTTGGCTTCTTTCCTTCTTTCCTCTGGTGTACGGGAGTAGATGAGGTCCTCTGTCTCGTAGGAAGAGAAGGCCAGTCAGCTCAGAGGCTTCAGCTCTCTGCGGGGGGTCGGTCCTCCCATGTCCTCCAATTCTCCAGCTGTTGGACTTGTTCTTTGGCTTTGCTCCAAGATGGTTCCAGGGAGGATTATCTTTCGATTGTTTGTTATTGTCCACAGATATTGT
>NW_023416931.1:141674-152025 GCF_002922805.2 Oryzias melastigma | reverse complement strand
TTCCTGACACAACCCTCTGTATTTATCCGGGCTTGGGACCGGCACAATGAGACCCTGGCTTGGGCCCCCTCGTGGCTACATTATTTGTCTCTATTAAAATAACAATCATTATCCTGTGATACCCCTCGATTGGATTATTTTGTTGTCAACGTTTTTGTGGTCGATTGCAAATATTTCGCCCCTTTTGTGATTCTTTGCGTACTTGTCCGGAGCTCCTCATTTCTATACTCAGGAAGACGTGCATTGTTACGGTGCATGTGTGTCATTTCCTTTGTTACGTGATGGTGGTCTAATGGTCCAGACCAATCGCAGTTATACACACCATCAAGCCCCGAGTTGATCTTGCAGGCTGAGCACATATGGTACCTACACCGCCTCTGAACAAATGACACGTGATTTGAATATTTTTGTCTGGGAAAATTTTGGGAATAAATGAGGTAAAGCAAAAGGTTTCAAAAGGTCTCGCTAGACTGCTTGATCAGTTGAATTTAAAGCAAAGCATTAATTCTACAAACCAATTCTAATGTTTCAAGTTTTACAGAACAAACATAAAACTGAAAAAAAAAAAATCAATATCCTTTGAATAAGCTAGGAACTAAAGCAAATTCTCAGAATTTCTTCTTGTAGTTCAGACTGTTGCTGGTGTGCAGGTCTGAAAATCGTTGTTTTGCTGGAGAATTATTGTTTATTTCAGTCTGAGATTGAGCATGCTTGGTGCACTGCTTCAGGTGATAAGTAGGCTGGTGGTATTTCCAGTTTTAGTTTTGCAAAATTTTTAGTGAACGTTAATGTTTTCTACCTCCACACAGGAGCCTAAATTTAATTTTTGAGTCACCAGCCAATTTGAGAGGTTAAAAAAATGTACAGATGGAAAATATTTTTTACCAGCCAAATTATAACACTGTTTAAAGGTGCATTCAAACCGAATGCGATTCGCACGGCACAGCTCTTAATCAATGGAACAGGCATGCTCTGAGGCAAAGTGAAGCCCTGCTGCGTGATTTGAGAGAAGGTCACGGTGTAAAAGTCTTCCAGCAGCTCAATTTGAGCGACGGGCGTGAGGCGGCACTGCCAAAATGTAAATACCTGAAGATTGACCGGTCGCTGCGTCGCATCAATCAATCAGGAACTTCTTTTAATGATAATCATATAAACTCAAACTTTGCCCTTCAAGTACAGGGTTGTGTCAGGAAGGGCATCCGGCGTAAAAACTCTGCCAAATCACTGATGCGAAACAGTGGGTGCTGTTTCGCTGTGGCGACCCCGAAAGGGATAAGCCAAAAGGTGAACATATAAACTCAGACATGGGAGACATGGAGACATGATTACTGATGTTTTTTTGTAGAACTCTCCATAATAAATAAACCTTGTTCCTCAGCATTGTATGTGTCCTCCATTCAGTCTAAGTGAGATATGCACAGACAGAGCTGGTAGCTCCTCCCACATGTGGCCACAGCGTCAGGAAGACATTTTTTGACAGGTGGTGTTACATCCAGGTTCGGTAGATGGAACATAAACGACTCAATCAAGTGTTCAAGGTACAAGAAAACCTAGTTTATTCCGACTAAACCACTAACAAACTGGGGAGGGGAAAGAACTGCTGAGCCAGGCATGGTGGTGTGGCTGCTGGTCATGGGAAGAGACAGTGGGAGGAGCCAAAATGGGCCTTTTAAATCCTCCTCCATCAGGGTGTTCTGGAGCAGGCAGGAAAACCTGGAGCTGGAAGGAAAAACTGAAAGAAAAAAAAAGGTCCACATAACATCCCCTCCCATAAACATGTTGGTCACCAACATGCAACATTTTTTTTTCGCTACTCACGACCTTGAGAGGGAATCCGCGAGGACATTGCCACATCCTCTAACATGGCGGATGTCCAAAACGAAGCCTTGCAAAAACAGGCACCACCGCATCAGACGTTGATTAGAATTCTTCATGCGCTGCAGGGCAACCAGTGGATTGTGATCCCTGTACACCACTACTGCTTGGGTGGAAGAAACATAGACCTCAAAGTGCTCAAGAGCCAGAATAAGTGCAAGGGCTTCTTTTTCAATGGTTGAGTACCGGAGTTGATGGCGGTTAAACTTTCGGTAGAAGTAACAAACTGGATGCTCAACTCCCGATCGTTCTTGAAGGAGGACAGCTCCAGCACCAACCTCACTGGCATCCACTGCAAGTTTGAATGGCAGATTAAAGTCTGGGGCAACAAGAACAGGTGCACACGGCATCAGCAATTTCAGGTTGGTAAAGGCCATCTGACAGGCCTCAGACCACTCAAAGGGGACCTTTGGGCTGAGCAAATTGGTTAGAGGAGCAGCAACAATAGAACATTTTTTACAGAAGCCCCTATAATAACCGGCCATGCCCAGAAAGCGCCTAAGGTCTTGTCTCGTGCAGGGAATGCAATAGTCCACAATGGCCTCAATCTTGGCTTCAACTGGACAGACGCGTCCACAACCAACCACCTTTCCCAAGTAGGTGACTGTAGCTTGTCCAAACACACATTTAGCAAGGTTCAGTGTCAGATTAGCCCCAGTCAACCTAAAAAAAAATCATTGAGTTGTGATAAGTGATCACGCCCACAAGAGCTGCAAACAACAACGTCATCCAAGTAAGCTTCACAACCCTGGACACCCCTTAGCACTGTGTTTATTAGCCGTTGAAATGTTGCTGGTGCATTTCTCATGCCAAAAGCCATCACGTTGTACTGACAAAAATCATCAGGGGTAACAAAGGCTGAAATCTCACATGCTCTTGGGGTCAAAGGAATCTGCCAATAACCTTTAAGAAGGTCAAGTTTAGTAACAAAAATGGCAGAACCCACACGGTCAATACAGTCATCCAAGCGGGGCAAAGGAAAACAGTCTGGCATAGTGACCGAATTAACCTTCTGAAAATCTGTACAAAATCGAGGTGACTTATCAGATTTTTCCACCAGGAGACATGGAGAACTCCATGGGCTGGAACTGGGCCGAGCAATCCCATGTTGTAGCATGTAGGATACTTCTTGTTGCATCACCTGACGCTTCTCTGGGTGTGTTCTATATGGATGTTGGACACTTTTATATCACTAGCAAATTTTAAAAAATATCTTAATGAGTATTTTAAAGATGAATGTTTTTGTTCCTCATTGCAATGATTTTATGGTTTTATAATTTAGAATGTGTTTGTTCTGATGCTTTTCTGATTCTATTCAATGTTTTTTTTTTTTTTTTTTGTATCCTGTATCCTGTAACTTCTTTCCTCTTTTCTTTCTCAAAAGGTCTTGCCTTTTGCCAGGCCACAGTTGCAAATAAGAAGGCTGTTCTTAATCTGTCCTGCCTGGATAAATAAAGGTTAAATAAAAATAAATGTTGCTTTATAGGGAGAGTGCCACCAACATCTATGTCGTGCTCTAGAAAGGTGGTGCAAGTAGGCACGTCCGAGAAAAGCTCAGGATATCTGTGAAGGATAGCAGCAATGTCAGCACGCTTATCACAGTCCAAATAAGCCAGATGTACATCCAAACCCGAAAGTAGCTCAGAGTTTAACAGTCTCCGTTCAGGAACTCCCCTCAAAACCACATCGGGGTCATCCGCAGATTCTGAAATGGACACAGACAATGACATAAGGGGCTTGGGCTCTAGCCTATCATAATAAGGCTTAAGCAGATTCACATGGCACCGTAATGTAAGGCCAAATTTAACAACTGCTCTTTAGTAAACTTCTCAAAGAGCTCCTCAGAAGGTGACTGTATGAAGTCAGCAAGTGAAGCCATGCCACCTGTTATTGGCAGGCAATCAGGAGGCTGCAACAAACAAATCACAAATATATACCACTCACGACAGCACGTAAGAATCTCTACTTAAGAACCAAGAGCAAGCCCAAAACCAAACTGCCAGCATGGCAGGAACAAGGTAGCCTCTACAAACAAAAGCCAGTACACAAGACAAAAAAACAATCACCTGATCTCACTCAGCTGTTCTCCCTACAAACAAAATGGGCTCCCTGGTACCTGCCTGATCAAAACTAAAGCCTAACTATCTTTTGAGGTGTACCGGGCTTGAGGCGGCTTTAAAAGCAAAGCGTCAGCGACTTCCACTGAAGTCCTGACTCGCTTACCCCTGACAGGGACTAAATCCCCACCCAGAATAACCTCGAAAATAAAAAAGGCAAAACAACAAATGAGTGAACCGACGGCAAGATGAGCAAGTCAACCCTGCTGGAACACTCCCTATTCTAACCAAGGAACCCAAACTACACACCACAAACAATCACTAAAGAAGACACACCTGTCCCCACAAATAATTAATACACCACAAACCTCACACCTGGTCCTAGCTGTTAGAGGACGAGCCCCCATATGTCATTGTCTGTGTCCGTTTCAGAATCTGCAGATGACCCCGATGTGGTGTTACATCCAGGCTCAGTAGATGGAACATAAACAACTCAATCAAGTGTTCAAGGTACAAGAAAACCTAGTTTATTCCGACTAAACCACTAACAAACTGGGGAGAGGAAAGAACTGCTGAGTCAGGCATGGTGGTGTGGCTGCTGGTCATGGGAAGAGACAGTGGGAGGAGCCAAAATGGGCCTTTTAAATCCTCCTCATCAGGGTGTTCTGGAGCAGGCTGGAAAACCTGGAGCTGGAAGGACAAACTGAAAGAAAAAAAAAGGTCCACATAACAGGTGGCGAGCTGAGAATTTGCAGCAAAATAGGGGCGGGGAATGTGAATTTGTCGCACGAATTGCGTTTGGTGTGAAAGCATCTTAGCACAGAATACCTTAGATGTTTAACTTTAACTTTTCCTGATATATATATATATATTTTTTTTTTAAAGAAATTAAATTGCACAAAAAAAGAATCTGTAAATAGTATGAACACCTTTTTATTGTCATCTAACTGTAAACTCAAATTTGAACATACTGAGAAAACAAAGACAGATTACCAGACATTTCCTAATTCTGCCTCCAGGTAACCACATTTTATTTTAAATCACAAGGAAAAAAACCTGAAATCATAATGTTTTGGAATTGTTGCAAAAGCTCGGCCCATAGTGATGATGTCACAGGATCCGACATCGAGTTCTCTTTTTTCTATTTTTTTGTGTGCGTTCCTTTAGTTAGTTTTGGTTTGCCACTAGTGATGGGAATTCCGGCTCCTTTAAGGGAGGCGGCTCTTTCGGATCGGCTCACCAAAAAGAACCGGCTCTTTCGGCTCCCAAACGGCTCTTTAGGTTGTTTTGTTGCTTTAAGTAATTTATTATCAACAATTATATAAAATTATGCACAAAATGAATTACTAATAAGAAAAATTGGTTTTGTAACTGTGATTTTATTTCACTCATATAAACAGAAAAATGAATAGAAATTATAATAAAATACAAAAAACAACTATTTACTATTCAACAGAGCTGTTCTATCACATTTTTAACCATCTCTTTTTAAACAAATTCAACTTGAAAACAATATAAAACACTGCAAACCACAACATAAAAATATAGATTAGAAAGTGCTTTTGTTTCATCTGTAACAGTGAAATACTCCCATATTTTGCTGCGTTTGCTTGTGTCACTCATTGTTTTACCTTAATGTTATGCTGTTTGTCTTGTGGTCACTGACTCTTCTTCTCTTTCCTTCCGTGCGCCGCGAGTGTAATAACCCCCCCTCCTTGCTTTTATACTTTATTTCATTTACATTAAATATTTTTATGCTTTTTATGTTATTATAAGAGACATCCTTTGTCATTTACAGACTTTTGTAAATACAAATTCAGCACTGGAATAAATTCAGAACACCTTCCAAGTGGAGCCTCATCTCTTCCTTACCTTTCCTGTGCTCTGAACGGCACACCATCTTGTTTCCTGTTATACCCCAAACCCGAATCAGTAATACAGTCCACCAATCCTCTATTTAATACATAACAGAAATATTGTTAATATTTATCAATAGTCGCGTTTCCATGAACTCTGAAATTTCATAAGTTGGATATTCGTAAATAAATTCTCCTAATGGAAACACCGCAATTTTGAAAGAACTTTTTTCAAAAAAAAGTTTTTGCACTTAGAGGAGGTGGTATTTGGGATGTATCGAAACAGACATTTTTCGCAAAACTGTAATGGAAACACTTTTTTCTAAATAAATGCGCTTCTCGGTATGAAGAGTCTGCTCTGAGCGCTGCACAGCCGGGGCACCGAGACGTCCGGCAGCGTCACAGCTCTTTAGAAATTGCGGGTCATGCGGAATCGAGCAGCTCCTCCTTCTTTCCTCATCGCTTCATCTACACTTTTGCAGCTTGGAGCCTGAAGTCTCATGAGTGCGAGCGCCGTGAATGCATGTAGTCGTGTTTTCAAACAGAAAAAAGGTCCAGATGCTTTACTTGTTAGAATGCTTTTTCTCTTAACCGCTGAACAGGCTTCTCTCTCTTCTGAGTCAAGCTGAGCTGGACGCGCCCCAGACAGAGCTGTGACGTCACCCAGATGAACCTTTTAGTGAATCAAATAAAAAAATACTTGTTCTCATTCATCGTCATTGTTGCACTTCTTCTTCTTCTTCTTCTTCTTCTTCTTCTTGTTTAATGGCGGGTGGCATCTAACTTATAGGTGCATTTCCGCCACCTACTGTGCTGGAGTGTGGGTCGGAGTAAAGGATCCAAAAAAAATAAATAAATAAAAAATAAATAAAAAAACCCTAAATCCTAACCTTTGTTGTTGCATTGCTCTCACCACCCCTTAATGAGATCCAGGTGTGTGAGCAGGTGAGGACAATGCCCAATCAGGCAGACTCTACAGCCACAATGTTTAAAAAGGTGGCAGTGTGGGGCAGAAGCCCTGAGCACACTGCTTCCCTGATGACAGCCGGTAAGGTTATTGTATTTGGTGAAGGGACATTTTTTTTTGTATTATGTATCCTTTTGGTGTGTAGTTATAGCAAATTGTGGGAAATGTTTGACTTGTAAGTTAGACTATTTCAGGCCTTTTCAATATTGTAATATTTGTTTTTGTTTGAGCTGCCTGCCTGCTCCCACTGCTGTGTTTGCTGCTGCACAACCACTGATGCAGTCTGAATGTGGAAATAAACGTGGAAAAAGCAAAAGGAGGCTGAGTGAATTCCTTCAACAATCAGGGAGCTGGGGCTACTCAAGTCTAGCGACTCAGGGTTTTGAGAAAGGACTTGACAGTTGTGTTTATAATGACTTATCATGCGAGTTGGTTTGTGCTTTATCGCATAATTATGATTTAATGGAAACTGTGTCATTTCGAAACTGTGGTTTGTCGAAATTCCTAGAATTTCGATAAAGTTTTGCGCAAATGTGTAATGGAAATGCAGCTAGTGACATTAAAGCTACAGTGCTCTCAAGAGGAAAGAAACATCTGACAGGTCAGTTTTTGGTGCAACACCGGCTCTGTAATACTACAAAGATGCTGCTAAAACACAATGGGCCTTCTAAGAAAACTTCAATCCTGTTATTATTTTGAAAATAGTTTTTATTATCTGAATTAATCTTGTTTTTACCCACCACATTTTAAGGGCCAGCCCATGTTGTGCGACTTAAAACTGGCCTGTGTTTACAAATAGGTGGGGCATGGAGCAGTTTGTTAGCATAGCATGATAGCATTAGTGTCCAACAACAGCGCTGTCTCCAAATAATCACCTTTTATTAATCTGTCTGTTGCTGCTGCAAGTGAAGTAGTTTTATCCTCCGGTTCTGACTGGCTTCAGTTCAAAATCACAGCATGTTCAGCCGTTTCATCAACCAAACTAAACGCCACAGTGAAGTGACCACTAGGGTGGAGAGTGTGTTTGTTTTTGAGGTGAACTGGACAAAAATCAACTAAAAAACCTAACAAACATAACTGATTAGATGCAAACATTTACTCACCATGAGGTGACTAACCGTTTAACTTTTACTCGCCAAAGAGGAGAAAATGCTTACAGCTGGCAAGTGTTGATTATGGGCCATTCAAAATAAAAGTCTCACAATAGATTCATTTCCTATCAAGAAAAAGTTCTATAGCAATAAATGTTATCGTTTGATCGCCCAGCCCTAACTCAGATCTGCTTATGCTCATAAAGTAAATAAGCTTTGGAGAGAGAGCAAATTACTTTAACAGTTCCACAAACCTTTCCATATATTTGTTTCTTTGAATTAAAGGCTAGCATGGACAAACATTTCAAAACATTATAATATAGAAGGCTGAACATGTCAGACAAATTATACTGTGAGAAGTCAGAAAAAACCCATTCTGTTCTAAAAACTAGCAGGACTGGAATGAAGCACACAAATAGTGTTTCTTACTGCAGTCACAGCAGGCGGACACTTTGCTGAATACTGTGTGCTCGGTAGTCTTGAAAGAATGCTAGTGGGTTGAGTTTTAATTACAGATAAAAGCTGGTCATAGTAAAAAGACCTCCAGAGTGGATAGTGTAATAAAAGTTTTAATGTGGCAGAAAAGAACCCAAAATGATTGAGAAACAGAACGAGCAACAAAAGAGTCTTGGACCTCATATTTGAGCCTTACTAGAATAAAAATAGAGCACAATGGGACTATTTCAGGAGTCATTTGGGTCAACCACCCTGCTTGAAAACTCACTTGCTAATCAGATAAACAGCATCAATGCAGCATCTTTTTTTTTATGTCCTTTAACTTTAAAATATTCCACATCTAATTTGGACTCATTAGTAAGCCTCCAGAGTACTTCTGTCTTATACTGCAGACACAACCTGTGAGGCTCTCTCACATGAATGTGAGACAATTTAATTACCCAGGTAACGCAGCCAGATGCTTCATCGCTCTTGCAATGACAGTGATTAAAAGCAGTAAAATATTAATTTCATTCAGACACCCACATGTATAATTAAAGCGCAGCGGAAGAACATGGGATATGTTACCACAAACACACACAGCTCTCCGTCACCTTCCTCATGTCACGGGCAGCTGCTGCACGGGTGTTGGGCAGACAGACACTTTGAGCAGAGCTCCACAGGGAGGTCAGATGGTAGGCAGCATGCATTCTGGGACTACATTCAGCCACCTACACAGCAGATGTGTTGGGTTATCTGTTTTTTTTTGGGGGGGGGGAAACTATCTGGAGTTTGCCAGCTATCAGGCATTCAGCTCTCCCCAGAGTGGGAGCCCTGGCTCTGTTGCCCTCTGTCTCTGCTCCTCAGCAGTCCTGTCCTAGTGCATGCTTCAAAATACCTCTGAGCAGTTGTCGAAGGTCTGCTTTCTCTGGTGGGAGGAAGAAAAACAAACTGAGACGTGAGGTGAGTTTACAGACATGAAGACGATGTTTGGTTTCAAATTTCTCTGGGCGATGTGTGGGTTTACGTATGTGTGAAGGCCTCCACTGCTGCACCACCACATTTGAGAAGCACCCAGCTGCAGGAACTATAGCGGATAGATGTCTGCATTTAACTCCACCATGGTGAATGGGCATCTACTGAATACTGGAAGCAGAAGTTGGTTTTGTTTAAAGCGGAAATGGTTCTTCGACAGTCAACTTTGGGACACAGGTAGAATACCAATCACTGAGAGCATCTTTGTCATGAACTTCCATCTAATTTCTTAATCCGCTCGGGTCGCGAGGTTACCAAAGTTTGTCTGGCTAGTGTTTAATGAAGGCGGGATAAATCCTGGACAGATCGCCATCCTATCAGAGCCACGGTGGCTCTCAGGCAGCAGCCAGGAGTCAGCAGAGCTCGCTCGCTGGCCATGCAGGTAGACAGAGAGCCAAGGCTGCCTGCTCGGGCCTCTTGAGCTTTGTGGTACTTTTCTTATTTTCATAGAGGCAATAATGATGATTTTAAAAAATCCTCTAAAATTATTTTTGTTTTACTTTATCCATCTTAGGTTAAAGGGTTAGTAATGGGGTTGTGGGTCATTTTCGGTGTTAACTGTATTTCCCCTTATATTTACCATTTCCAAATGTTTTGGCGTGTTTTGAGCAATAAATATTGAAATAAAACAGCATTTTTGAGGCCAAATTTGGCAAACCTGTCTCTTCCGGGTAAAAAGCTCCGTTTTGGTCACGTGGTGCGTGTGACGTAACCAGGGTAAACATAGCAAGATGGCTTCTCCTCTGCGTGTCGGAGCTAGCGATAGCGGCGATATTTCAAGGTCCACAATTCTGTCTTCAGACTCAGATTGTGGAAACATTTGTTCTGAAAGTGACGCTGATTCAGAGGCGCCGGGTGTTTGTGGTTTGAGGACTGTAAAGCCCTATCAATTTGAGCTGGCAGCACGGAAAGTAGGAGCTCACAATCTGGCAATGACACTGACAGTCACGCTGAGAATGCCCATGAAAACGAAAGCTGTCAGTTTATCAGAGCCATGCTCGAAGCTGGAAGACGTGGAGCATCTCGGGAAGCTTT